>NW_025784144.1:0-26821 GCF_021130785.1 Homalodisca vitripennis
AATAGTAAAGACCTAAACAATAAGGTTTGCATTGTAAAATCTCTTTACTTATCGTAAAATTAAATAATGGTTTAATCTAAAATGGTTTAATTTTTTAAAGAGCAAAAATCAGAAAGTGTTTATTTTTAAAGAACACCAAAATAAAATCTATTCTTCAGGACTGTGAATTTTATTGTATGAATCAGTAGGTATTCTTAATACTAGTAAAGTTTTTAAGATTATTACATTGACGAAAACATTAATTGGAAAAACATTATATTGAAAAATTTAGAAAGTAAGCTGAGTTCTGCGTGTTTTTGCCTTAAAAGTCTTTACAAAATTATTGTCAGTTTTCAAGTGATGATGACATTGTATTATGGTTTATTTCTTTCCTCACATGGAATACGGCATATTAGTATGCTGTGGGGTTCTTCCTCTAAAGCAATTTCTACTTTTAAAATTGTAAAAAAGTGCTTGAGAATTATTAAAACAAAATTAAATTATAGATACATCCTTTCGGTCTGTATTTAAACAGCTAAATTTATTGACCGTTCCATCAACTTTTATATCTAAGAGGTTCTTAATGTAAAAATCTTGATTATAATACAAGACAGAGAGACAGAACTTACATACCCAACCTATAGAAACTAAATTTATTTAAAATGTCCCCTTTATTATAAAGGGACCTAAACTTTAACAATAACATTCCAATATCTCTATCCTTTATTATATTCCAATGCCACCCAGAAAAGTTCTCTATAAAAAAATTAAAAAATATCTTAATGAAGAAAGAATATTATTCTGGAAAATGATTTTCTAAAAAATGCAACCGTTCCATTAGAATTTTATGTTTTATAATAAAAGGGTGAGTCAGAAAATATGGTAATAAAAATATTTGTAAGACGTGATTGTAGAGCTAAAAAAAGAAGAAATAAAATGTTATATAAAGGTAGGCCCGGAAACGCTCCATTACGTGAGTAATGGCTGAGGCGACAAGTTTTGCGTTTGATTTTTTACGTTACAACCTGGTGAAAGTTAAGTGATTCTGTAAAATGTTTTGGTTTTCATTACCTCTATTAACTCAAGTTAAGGTGGACTTATAAGGAAAATTGCCTGAAAAATAAAATAAAATTCCTATAATCATTAAAACAGCAAAAGTTGTGCTGTGTAGTGTAATTCCACGTGAGGAGTCAATCTTCATAACTATTTTTAAACACATTTAGTTAACTTTGCTTATTATGGTTGTTTTCAGACATTTAAATTCCGCAACATCTGTATTAGGTTAAAACCAATTTTGTTTATTAGGTCATTTAAACAATGTTACTTGGACATCAAAACATTTAAGACGGTATTTTTTGTTATTAGATTTTTGGCAAATTTCATACGTTTTTTTCTCAAAAAGTGTTTCACCACTACAACCCTCTAGAGTTGTTTATATTTTGATTTTTTCAGGTGATTTTCCTTATAACAATCCACCTTATTTATGAGGTAAAAATAGTAAAAGAACTAAAACATTTCAGAATCACTTACTTTCCACCCAGGTGAACTGAAAAACTAAAGACGAATCTTTCGCCAACACATTATCTCAATAATGGAGCGTTTCCTTCCGGACCTACTTTTTATATATACATTTTTTTCTTAATTTTTAGCTCTACAATCACATCTTGAAATATTTTATCATATTTCTGAACTTCACGCCTCGTATATATATACATTTTAAAAAAACAAAAATAACAAATTAAATACAAACTCGGTTGGAGAATTAATTAAAACTACATATGTGAATTATATATAGTAAATTTGTTTTTTTTTTTTACTCAAATTATAATTTGTTATCCACAGATATCTTGTTCGCAGGTCGAGAGGTCCAAAAAAACGGGGAAGAACCTTCAAGTGACTTCAAGAACTGGATGAAGAAAACATGAAACTGGTGAAAGTAAGAATACCGGGCTGTGTCCCAAATGGACCGGAGACACACACTACCACCAGAAAGTGTCAGATGATTAAGTATTGCTTGATATACGAAATAAATGGTAATTTTAAAATGTCAGAAAATAGTTCTTATTTTAAACTTTTTACCTAATTTTCTTTAATTGGTATACTACCTGGACACCACATGTGTGCCACTTTTTTCCAACGGAGGTCCTGTAAGGCATGGGTGGCAACCAATTTGTTCTTAGCCCAATATCAAAATAATAGTTTTGGAATACAAAATAATTTTTTATGAAAAAAAATCACCTGTTTATATAACTAGGACAAACGGTTGAGAGAGAGAGAATCATCTTTTATACCATAAAAAATTAATACAATTACACTTAAATTGTATATGAATAGGCGTCAATGAACTAATACTTAAAATATGAGTTTCTAAACTAAAAACCTAACCTGAATATTTACATTTTTAGTAAACTTTGATTGTAATTTAAAACTATTCTGCCCTTCAATTATTTTCCTGGCCTCGTCTACCAATTCATTCCAAATCACAATCAATCAAATAAAATATCTTTATTCAAGGACATACATAAAATGTAACATGAATGGCGTCATTCTTAATAAATAAATTCAAGGTGTGATGTTATATTAGTTGTCACATAATATACAATCCTTTTAATGTATATTATTTTCCAAAATCTTAAATATAGTTGGAAAATAAGGTTTAATATTGTTTTATAAAAAAATCGGTTTTTATTACCAAATTATAATAAATCGCACACTAGACGCTTCAGAAATCAAAATCAGAAATACATGGCTCTGGGAGTAAAAACATCTTCAAAGTTATAAAAACAAAAATGATAAACTATCAATTATAAAAACTGTTTTAAATTTATTTTTGGAATCTAACACTATTGTTGTTTTCATATCCTTGATGACCTACCTGGGCAGGTTCCCCATACAACTTGATTCCCAATGTAAGTTGGGCTTTTTGCTTAAATTTTTCTTTATTACCGTACAGTGGCGCACCCAGGGGGGGGGCTTTGGGGGCTTTAAGCCCCCCCCAAGGACCTGATATATCCGACTAATAAATACTGTATGTGACTAATCATTCGGTTATGTATCATCATATATGTATTTATCGTACTTTTATAAACTATAATGAATGGTAACGTTAAACCTATTTATTAAAGTAACACAGATTAAATCATAGAAATCAAGAGTTGTGAAACAAATATTTAGACGTATGTATTCACAGTATAACTGCCTGCGCTGCTGTGTTAGCTCCCTCCATTCCATCCTGCTCTATGGCGATGACTACGTGCCGTTTGCCATGGGCGACCAGCTCTAGTTTCCACAACTCTCACCAGACGCGCCCGTTGCCCGCCCCGGCTAGTGAATTGTCTTTTGTCCAGTTGACAGTCGTAGTTTTATCGAATTGCAGTATAGTGTGTGTTATGGGTTGTCTGGCTGTCAAGTTCAAGCTGTGTTTGTGGTCTAGGTCTGACAAATTGGTTGGACAGTAGTCTAGTAAGTTATGGGTGATAAAAGAAAAGCTAGTATACAAAACTATTTTAAACCGTTGAAATGCCACAAAAATATTTCGGCAAGTAAGGAGCTGCCTACATGTGCTGAACAGCCTGAGTTTGTGTTGGAGGATGTCTCGGGAGCTAACGTAAGAAACTCTGCAGTCCGATGTAAGTCAAAATAACTTAGACATTGCTTTGTTTAAAACAAAAAAATTGACAGACAGTGAAAAGTTAAAAGTGTTGAATGACAGATGGGTCCCTCAAAGTAGTTTTAACTTTCCTTACAGAACGTACGGGACTCAACAACGAAAATTTTTGTTTTCATGGCTAAATAAATATACTTGGCTGTCTTATTCTGGAATTGAAGACTCTGCATACTGTGTTCATTGTATGCTTTTTTCCAAAAAAGAAGTAGGCAAGAGTAACGCTCAACATACTGGCCAACTTGTTTGAGGAAGGTTTTTCTAACTGGAAAAAAGCATTAGAAAAATTTGAAAAGCATGCAGCCTCACAGTACCACAAGGACTCTTGTGTAAGCGCAGCTAACTTTAAAAGAGTAATGGATAGTGAAATCAAATCAATCGACAAATCCCTTGATAAAGGGAAAGACCTTCAAGCCCAAAACAACGTGAAAAGAATCCTTCCGATAATAGACACTATTATTTTGTGTGGAAGGCAAAATATTGCTCTTAGGGGCCATAGAGATTATGGCGAGTTTGATATAAATCGTAGACCTGCCGAGAATGAGGGTAACTTTAGAGCACTGCTTAGAGCCAGAATTGAAGCGGGGGATCAAGATTTAAAAAAACACTTTGAATCATGTGGAAAAAATGCTACGTACATAAGTTGGAACTTCCAAAACCAAATAATTGATGCTTGTAACCAGATCATAACTGAAAAAATAGCAACTAAAGTTAAAGAGGCTAAGTTTTTTAGTATTCTCGCAGATGAAACGTCCGATGTTTCAACAATTGAACAGTTTTCGTTGTGTCTACGATACGTAGATTCTGATGCATCAAATAATTACCAAATATGTGAGCAATTTCTCAAGTTCATGCCACTAACCTCCACAACCGGTAGGGAGTTGGCAAAAACTGTAATAAAAGGACTTGAAGATAGTAACATTGACGTCAATAACCTACGTGGCCAGGGGTACGATGGAGCGGCTGCCATGAGTGGGAAGTTTAATGGGACCCAAGCCTGTATCCAAGAAGCTCACCCCACAGCAATATTTGTGCATTGCGCTTCTCATCAGCCTTAATCTGGCATTATCAAACGCTTCTGAAGTTGCACCTATCAGAAACTGTTTCGGAATAGTAGAGAGGGTGTATAATTTTTTTCAACACTCCTAAAAGACAAGCCGTTTTACAACAGTGTATTGCATCGGAGATAAATGTTGAAACCAACAGGAAAAAACTGCTACAACTTTGTCCAACAAGATGGGTGCAAAGGCATGATGCCGTCTTTGTCATGAAGGAGCTTCTTCAACCAGTTGAAGTAGCGTTGGAGGAAATAAAAAACTGGAGTGATAGAGACTCTTCTTCTGGAACTCTTATTTTACTCAGCTCTTTACGTCAAGGCGAATTCATCATTTTCTCTCTTGGCATCAGACAAGCTCCTTGGTTACACTGTAAACCTAAGCAAAAAGCTGCAAGGAAGTGATTTGGAACTATCTTCTGCAATCACACATGCTGAAACTGTACTTGAAAGCCTAAAATCCATAAGAACAAATGCGGATGAAGAGTTTCACTCCTTGTTTGAAAGAGGCTACCCATATGGCCAACAACTTTGGATGTAAAATCACCATGCCCCGAACAGTTGGCAGACAACAAAATAGAAACAACACACCAGCAGATACGCCTGAAGTGTACTACCGGCGATCTATTTTCATCCCTTGGATTGAATCTTTGATAAGTTCTTTGGAATCCCGATTCATGAAAACATAAAGACATATTGAAGGGGTTTGAGTGTCTGATGCCTACAGCCGATGGATCACGTGGAAAGGAAGAAACCTCAAAACTTAATTATCTGCAGCTGTGTTGTTTTTATAAAAATGACATAATTGAAAGTGGTGGGAACCAACGAAAGCCTGCTCAAAGCCGAGTTTGAGTTGTGGCACAACAGCTTTAAGACCCACACCAACACACCAAGAAATGTAAATTGATTTGTTGAACTTGTGTGATAAGGACATGTTTCCTAACATCCACATATTGTTGAAAATATTGTGCACTATCCCTGTAACTACGAGTACAGCAGAAAGGTCGTTCTCAACATTACGTAGACTCAAGACCTATCTAAGGAATACCATGGGTGCTAACAGACTGAGTGGGACTGGCGGCTTTGAATATTCACCGTGAAATAGAAGTGACCAATACAGAGGTAGTTTCTGTTCTCAAAAAATCGACCAGACGTCTAGATTTTGTCTTGTAAATATTTTAACTTTAACTTACATCTCATTTTGTAATCATTAAATTTACATTTGTAATTTAAATGTATTATTTCTTTCCTTGAAAACTTAAAACTAATTAATGACAGTCCAACTTATTCCAGGATGACATTTCATAATAAAAATCAATATAAAGCTTTAACTTGTAATTTTAATAAGGTTTTAATTGAGCTAAAAGCTGGTTTAATGTAATAGTAGCCTATTAACTTAAATTTTTCTCTATAAGATTAACTTGTAGTTGATTATGAAACAGGCCACAGACAGTTGGTTTTTAGCTTACTCAATTATCTAATGATCATGTAATACAGTGATTGTACCAAATGTTACATTATTGTAGTTCGATATGTTATAGGCCAACTAATTATATATTACTGGTCATTGAAGGTCATGTAATGGAAAACTATAGGCGTACATTTTATACTTGGGAAGCCGAAGCCCCCCCCAAACCAAAATTTCTGGGTGCGCCCCTGTTACCGTATGTTGTTTTATTACAAAGTTATTTTTGTTTCTAGTATTATAATCATGAACATGTATCCGTGGTAATTTTAGTTTCATTATTTTTTACATATAATACTGTTCTATATATATAGAGGCTGTATACAGACATAAACTCGAGCTCTTTAAAATATAACTTACATGACTCATCTTTTTTGAGTTTTAGAATCACCCTAATTGCCTCCTTTTGTAGACGTAAAATTTTATTCAGGTTTACAACACTTGTTCCCCCATACACTTCAATCCCGTATGCGATATGTGAATGAACACATGGCATAGTACACTGATTTCAAGGTTTGTTTATTACAAAAGGTGCTAGCCTTCTTAGTGCAAAAATTCCTGAACTTATTTTGTTACATATTTTTTGTACATGAATGTTCCAATTAAGTGTATTATCTAAATGTAGCACTAAAAATTTAGTTTCTTTATCCAGGTTTTTCATATTAATTTTGTTTGATTCAACATTTTTGCAAGTAAACTGTATAAAAGTAGTTTTATTATCATCGAGTAAAAGATTTCTGTTATTTAAATAACTTTTTAACAATGAAAACTGATTCGTTACATTTCTTCTTAGTTGTACCTAATTCCATATCGGCAATGCACAAGCTTATATCATCAGCATACAAACAAATTTTACTATTCTCAATTATATCATACAGATAATTAGGTAAACCCCCCAAGTAGCACAAGAAACAGGAAAGGGCCTAATATTGACCCCTGTGGGACAGAGTAGTTCACATTTTTTGTATGAGACCTAACATCATGCTGATTATTTTTATTCAAATACTTAACATTAACAAACTGTTGACGGCCTTCCAAGTACGACTTAATCCAGCTAAGCTCTTTACCAATGATAACATAGCTTTTTAATTTTTCTAGTACTATTTTATGGATCAACACTGTCAAATGCTTTGGTCAAATCTAGGAAGGCGCCAACAATGTTGTATCCCTCATCTAAGTTCTCTAAAATGTGTTCAATATAATTTTCTTAATGCTGTTAATGTGGATCTATTTTTCCTGTATCCATGTTGATCAATGTCAAGTAATGTATTGTTTTCAAAATAGTCAACTAATTGAATCAGCTCACACTTTTCAAATATTTTAGATAAGGACGGTTGAATAGCCAATGGTCTGTAGTTAAGAGGATCAGTACTAATCCCCTTTTTTAAGCACTGGTATTACTTTTTGAAACTTTTAATTGAGAAGGATATATTCCAGTTATGAGTGATGCATTTAATTACATGTTAAAGAGGTTTAATTAGTGGTAATTTTGCTTCTTTAACAATTTTTCATGGGTATGTCATCATACACTTAGGTTTTATTGAATCAATTATCTGATGTAGAGTCTTATCATCAATTGTGGTTACAAATAAATTCTGGATTTCCGTTACTTGCTGTATCGAATCCTCTGTTTGAACATCATTTTTACTTAGATTAGGGATAACATGAGTATCAAACCATTTCAACAAAACTGTTATTACAAATATTTGCAACTTTGTATGGATCCTCTTTAAGGAAATACCATCCTTTTTAAGTACAATATTAGGTGACTGCTTTTCTTTTTTATTTTTTGTTTCACTATTAATGATATTCCAAATTGTTTTGTTAACATTAGTGGACTTTTTTTATTTTTAAATCAAAAATTTTTGTTTCTATTTACATAAAATTGTTTTTTTTTAGATATTTCTTATGTGCTTTTATAGTTTTTTTTTTTTTTTTTTTTTTTTAGATTTATATTACTCTTATCTTTCCTATACTGGTGATGCATGTCAATAAGCTTATCATGCTCATTAACAATTTCATCATCTACCCACTCTTTATTTTGGTTTCCTTTTGTAATTTTTGTCAGAGGAAAATGCAAATTCAAAATAATATTTGAGCAAGTTCTAAAAATAAAGAAACTTATCTTCAACAGAACTTTGGTAAAGTTCGGTCCAGTCTTGTTTCTCCAAGTCGTCTTTAAACAAGTCAATTTTATCTTTTCCATACTTCCTGCCTGTATTTTTTGTAATATGACCTCTTTTATTATCAATGTTTGCTATTTTTAAAAGTTGTACATCATGGTCCGATAGAGCAGTTATCAAACATTTCCACTTCAAAAGAATTTTCGTCTAGGTTTTGTGATGAAATTATCAATAGCAGATTCACATGTTTCTGTTATTCTAGTAGGTATTTTTATAGTATACTTAAACCCATGCATATTAATAAGACTAAACAAAGTCTGTTTTCTTTCTGCCCTCCCTCAAAACATCCACATTAATATCCCCACCTATTAAAACATTTTTGTTGATTTTATAAATTTCTGCCAAAAAATGTGTTTAAATTTTTCCAGAAAAATGTCTATTTTCTCAGAGGGTGTTCTATAAAGTCCAGCCACAATAACTTTTGTCTGGTCTATCTTAATTTCTATAGTACATGACTCAAAAACTTTATCTTGATTTAAAGTGTTTATAGCAATAACAGAAATTTTTTTTCACACTACTTAATTTCTCTGATACTAGTATTAACCCTTTGAGGAGTAATGACCTCTTGGAACGTCACTAGGTTCTGTTCCAAAGGAGTAACAGCTCAAACATGAAAATACAACCCAGGAGTAAAAAAAAAAAACACATTAAATGTAATTTTTTTTTATTGATTACAAATAAAAATGTACAAAAGTTGGAATGTTTACATTTTTTGTGATTTACAGGTGATTTACAAATTTTTTTTGGTGCGAAATTCCTCAAAAACAAGGGTAAATACACAATGCTACATTGCAGTATGGGCAGTGAAATGTGGTATCCTTCCTCTTCTTTTCACGGGTGGTTGTGTTGTAGCATACATAAAAACGCTTTTGAGCTTTCCTTGCTTGACCTTCAGGAGTAGAGAGGGGGCGGAAAAAATGGCCGCGCTGTCAGAAATAAGATGGTTGATATAAATGTCTTATTTGCCGATTATTCTGTCTCAAAAATTACACTACCAACTATGGTTTGGTTTAAAATTAGTTTTACATAACTATATGGTTCTAAATGGATGCAAATAAAACAAAATAAAAAAATCAATTTCGTAACAAACAATAAATGACGTTCTAGTACGTCACTACACCTTTTGGCTTGTTTTTCATTTGACGTTCTGGAACGTCATTACTATTTTGAAGCAGTTTCCCGTACTACTCAAAGGGTTAAAACCCCTCCCCCCTGACAAGAATTTCTTACATACCAGTTTACGTAAGAATAGCCAGGTATTTTTAGTTTTATCTATTACATTTTCGTTTAATTTGTGTTCTATTAGAACTACTACATCGGGATTTATGTCCTGTAATGTAATAATTAATGCGTCAATTCTAGATTCCAAATGTTGGATGTTTTTGATGGAAGACAATTAAGTGATTTGGTAACATATTCCCTGTATTATTATTATTTTTAGATGTATTGATTAGTGCCTAATTTTCTATGTCTGTTAGAATTGATGCAGTTTATTATTTTATGTTAATGGTGGGAACACCGTTAGATCAAAAAAAAACTTGAGCCCTTATTCTCTATGTCCACAGTCTTAATTAAGCTTGACATTAAGTTATTCTTAGGTTGGCTTGTCCTGCTAGTTAAAAAAAGATTCCTGTTGCTTAGGGCTAATACTAGAGTTTTCTGAACCTAAAACATCACTTATACACTTCATTATGCCCCATACTGACCTTTTTCACAACCTCCACACAACACACCACCGGCGACGACATCGATGCAACCTTAGAAACCTCGGAGAAAGAAAGTGATGGATTTATCTTTGCTGTGACCAAAGAGAGTAAATTTTGTGTGACGAAGATTCTCTGCAAAGTCAGTGACTGATAGTCCATTCCACAGTTGTCGGTTTGAATTTTCATTATGTATGATGATTGAAATAGAAGCTCCTGTGTTCTGTTGAAAGTTCACTATATTGGCAGCAAAGATGTCTAATGGAATATTATCCCGAACACAACCCATAGGGGAGCATATTAAATTTCTTTAAACCCCTTCTTTTAAAGTCTTCTGTGAAATGTCTGAATGCAGTGTTGTAATCTGATATATGTTGTTTACTATTATAATGTGGTTTTTGTGACTAAACCGTAGAAGTTCGCTCCATTTGGAATTTCTTGATTGGGTTAGATATTTACTCTGGAGAGATGATGGTTTACCAATTAGATTTTTAAAAACTGTTGCCACCCCGGCGCTCATATTTCTTCATGATCAAGGTCTCCAGAAATGCAGTGGGCAAAAGCCCAGAGATCCTTGGTTAAGTTTGTTTTGATTAATTGTTTCATGTCAGATTTAATTACATGTATCTGGCACTACTCCTTCATTGATTTAAAAGGATCGTCTTTGTCACCTGTTTTTATTATTTGGTAATTCCCCATCAGGATATAAATGAGCATTACTAAGAGAATTTATTAACATATAAGCCAACTTTCTTTTACCTCGATAATTAAGGTGCAGGCCATGTCGAGTAAAGTGAAACCTTTTTCAGCTCTTCAAGATCAATGACAACTACTCTGTTCATCCTCACTGCAAGTTCTCTTATATAGCTGTTTACCAAACATATTTCATCATGAAGAGGATCACACAGTTCTAGGTCGTACCGATGGGGTATAGTGGTTATTAGTATAGTTTTTTACTTTTACTTAGCAATTTCAAGTCTTTTTCTAAGTTACAGTAAATGTTCATAGTTGTTTTTATTTGTAACATCATTTGTACCCGCAATTATTACTACTGGATGGTGGCCAGATCTTGCAGCTTGTCTATAAACTTCCTGAGTTGATGCCCCGGGTAATAACTAGACCATTTATTCTAATCTTGCCCTTACTACAGGTGTCGATTATTTCTGAAAGATCTCTCCCATGGCTGTCTGCCTGTGTAAAACTCAAACTCTCATTGGTAGAGCCTCATTCACACCTCCTTTACAAGTTTTTTCTTCCATTGTTTGTAGATTTGTTATCATGCTGCATCCTCAGTAAGTCAGTATTGTTATTGTGCCGAAGAGGAGGCAAACAATTGGCTGCACTTTGGACCGAAAGAGACTCCCTTACCCATGATTTAAATAAGAGTTCTTTCACTGTAGTGCAATCAAATTTCAGATATTGGTTATTAAACCATAAATAAGCAAGACATGACCTCTTCATTATAATGTCACTCTCATGTATATGTAGCAATTGATAAACTATTTATGATAAAATTTGAGATGTTTTCAATGATTCCTCTCATCAGCCAGTCAACGAACAGCAGCATGTATATGTCGCAGTCAAGTGAATTGTTCTGCTGGGGGACAAACAACACTTTTTAAAAAGTAGCTTGTTCAGAATAGACACACTTTGATAGTTTATTGAACATTTCTACGGCTGGTTTTAAGTTGTATTGGTTTGATTGAATCAAAATAGTAGAAAGTATTGTCAGTTTCTAAGATAAAACAAGAGACTCCAGTGTGTGCCTGAAACCCTCCCCTTCTGTTACCGCATTATTAACTGGAATAGAAATGTAGCTTTTGTCTTTTAGCGAAGATACCACCAAATTGATCAGTGAAACTCCTGATTGCATGGCTAACCCCTGGGGTCTATAAAAAGCAGTATGAGAGCTTCCATTTCACAGTTTTTAAAGTTTTAAAATACTACTTCAATAGTATCGTCGGTTATCCATTCATTCCCCAAGAGAGCAAGACTGTAGCTACTATTGTCTATGGCTTGACTGCCAGTGCTTTGTTGATTTATTTTTAGTTGTGTATTGATGGAGGAAGGTAGTATACACTTTTTCTGGGAAGAGTTTAGGAGCGATTTCAGAATTTTATGTTCTGTTTTAAAGTTATTAAGTTCTTTGGATACATTCTCATACACTGAAATCAATTCACTTTTTTGCTTGTCGGCACTGTTTCATAAGCATTTTAAGGTGTTTTACTTCTTGCAAGGCACGTTTCAATTTATTTGCACATTTTTGCTATCCTGTCAAGTTGAAAAAATAAGGATTACTTTGGAGTTCTGCGTCGGTTTTAGATTTTTCATGTAAAAAATTAATTTCACTAATTAATTCAGTTTCCATCCCTCTCCTTTTCCTTTGCTAAGACATTGATTTTAATTTTCCATTTCCTGTATTTTGCAATCCATTTCTAAATTCACTTTTGTTTCATAATTTTTTAATTGAAAAATTTGTTGCTTTAATTTCTCATTTTCTTCTACTAATTAGGTACCAGCTGTAGCAGCGAGTGTGAGAGTGGAATTAATATCAACCTCATTCTCATTGCCAAGGTTCTGAATTTGCTCCTTTAAATTGTCCAAACTGATGGTTAGATTGGGATTATTTAAGTTACCAATGCAGTTTAAACATTTCCAGTTGTTTGAATTTTCTTTACTCAATTTATTAAACTCTGCATCGGTCATGCTAGTACATTTTTTATGATACCCACATTTTACACACACCATTACAAAAGTACTAGCTGATGATCTAATCCCTGACCCACAAACTCCACAAGGAAATTTAGGCTTTTTTTATATATGTTTCTTTGCAGCGATAAGTGTGATAGTTTAATAATAAATATAGTTAAAGGAGAGTTAAACTGTTATCGAATTATTCACATATAGCAAATATATGTTTCTCAATAATATTGTGACTGTAAATAAATTACTGTGTTTTTATCTGAACTACACAAATAATATTGCTGGTAAAAAGTAGTCTCCAGTCTGCACCCAATCCTGAAAAGTAGGCATACAGTAAACAGTTGCCCAGTGACCTTGACTATTGAGCCATTCAGCATGGCAAGATAACAGCTGCAGTTCTGTTTTAGTTAAAGCGGTTTGACATTTGTCTGGTAATAATCTAGTATGGCCTGTTCCTGTTTCCAAGTTACTACATGAATCAGACTAGTGTTTCACTTCCTGTTCAGCCACTAATTAACCAACAAATATTAATTAAGACAATTTTTATTTTTACTTATATCTCACTTGTAACTTTGGATATGATAAAAATTAAGTTATTATTATACTTTTCATCTCATAGAGTGCTTCATTGTTTAAAAAAACTCCAATTAAAACTGTGCTTTAAAAATGTGGTTTGACAATGCCTGTAAGTATTTTTTGTGTCTAATACTTTCTTTATTGATAAAAGATAATTGAAACCTGATACTTGTGCAGAGTAAATGGTGTCTATTAAACTGTAGTTACCCACTTAAAAGCTATCCCAATTACATTATTTAGCACCTAATCATAAATCAAAACTGAACACTAAAATCATCAACACTTCCACCTCATATCACAAATTATTAAAAATTTGGTTAATTAATAGAGTAAAGTGCTTTGTTCATAAGATACTCCCTAATTTCTATTTCAAATTTGTTACAATTAGTTTCTTTTTTGATTTCCCTCAGTTAAATAGTTTAGAAATATTTTCCCCATATAATCAGTTTTCATTTCATAAAATGTCAAATTGTGTTTGTCAGTGATAATTTTGTTACGTGTATTAAAGTCATGCCGAGGTGTTGGAGATTGAGCAGAATTTCTTTTTACGAATTTTATTACTTCTGTCACATATAAACTATAATATGGTAGGGATCTTAAGCTCACAAAATAAATGTTTTGTTGAATCGTGTCTTTATAGATTTAATATAACTTTAATTGCTTTCTTAATATTTTATCTAAATTTTGTTTTGACGTTGCACCATATATACTAATCCCATATGCTAGATTGTGAATGGATTAATGCATAATAAATATGTCTCAAAGCATTTAAGTCACATAGCTTTGACAGTACGACGTAAGGCATAAATTCCAGATGAGATTTTGTTTTTAAAAACATTCTGGACATAGAATAGAATAGAATATACTTTATTCCAGAAAATATAGTTTACAAAAAATTTACATCAGTACTGGTAGGAATTACTAGCCACAGTATCCAGTAAGCGTGGCTAGCTCAACTGAAAGTTGTACTTCATTGTATAATGATCAGTCAAAACTTAACAAGTACATCGTGCGGTTAATCTGCAGTTGTGCACACCCCACAGTTAACATTATTTTAAACATAACATTTTTCAATTATAAACTTTACAAATTAAAATCTTTTAATATAACTGTACAAATTCCTAAACTAAAATTTGAAAAAAGCTATCAATATTAATAAAATTTAAAAGCCAACTTTTTCAATTTATTCTCAAATTTGCTTCTATTTTTACAGTTTTTTATTTGTAAAGGCAAAAGATTAAAACATTTTGGACTCAAAAAAGAAAAACTTTTTTTGAAAATTGACTTATTTACCTTCGGTCTCATGAACAGCCCCAGTATGTCACCTCTTGTTCTTTGGTAAACTCTGTCATTCCTGTTTCCACTTTTCTCATAGAAAATTTTTAATACTTTGAATAAAAATAAATATTTTTAGTGGTAATATTCTTAGATATTTATAAATAGGTAATGCAGATTCATATCTTTTCCTTTTTGCAATTATTCTTACGAAGTGGTTTTGTGTTACATTCAACGGTTGTATGGTTATATTGTCAGCAGCTCCCCAATTTTTCTATACCATAATTCAATTTAGAATGAATTAGCGCAAAATAAAGTGTTCTCATTAATTTATCATCAATAAATTTCCTTAAAAAATAAAAACTTCTGATATTTCTTCTTAAACCTACTTGAATGCTGTTTATATGCGGTTTCCAGCTCAAGTTTTTCATCAAAGTTTTATTCCTAAATATTTAATTTGTTCAACTTGATCAATAATTACACAATTGCAGTTTGAAATGGCTTGACAATCTAATCTATGAAATTTTAGCACATTATTGAATTGGTATCCTTTTAAGTCAAAATTTATAAACTTAGTCTTAGAGGCATTCAAGACCATTCTGTTGTTTTCACACCATTTCCTGACTTTTATCAAATCTTCTCTAATATGATTCCCAGATGTTTTCCCATTGTTTTTCAGAATATCTAATCGCAATATCATCAGCAAACCCTATAATTTTTCCATTTAATGGTAATCTCAGCAAGTAATTTATGAAAATTAGAAACAACGTTGGACCAAGAACGGAGCCTTGGGGGACTCCTATATTAACAATCTTCGCGTCACTGAATGCATTTGATATTTTAACTTTCTGTTCTCGATTTTCAAGGTAGCCTGCAAACCAGTTTAAAGTGTTACCTCTTACTCCTAAGAGTTCCAATTTCTTTAATAAAATCTTATGGTCAAAATGCCTTACAAAAATCAATAAAAACTCCAGCTGCTTTATAGTTATTATTAAAAACTAATGTAAATTTGTCCTACAAATGTTAATATAGCTCTATACTAAATGTTAATATACAAAAATTTTTTGTTTTTTATTATGATGACCTTAAATATTCTCGAACTCATAAGATTTAAGTAGATACTGGTGGAAATTAAAACTGCACCTTTTTAGAAATATTCAGGTTTATTAAATCAATCCAAATTTCAATTATTAACCTTGTATTCCACCAATGAAATGTTTTGCACAATAGTTTAAAATTACTACTTCCTTAGGCAAGGCACTTTCGATTTAACATGGACTCACTGTCCTCCAAATACGTGTGTATAAAATATAAAATAAAATAATAATCTTGAATAAATTTGTATGAAATAAAATAAATAGGCTTCTTCTCAAAACTAATAAAATAAAAATTATAAACTTCTTTAAAATAAAATTCTCAAACAAATCTAAACAGTTCTCAACAGGAATTTTTCACAAGTTCCTACAGGATATGGTGCAGCACCTGCAGCTCTTAATTTTAACTAGAATCCCTATAATTTCAATTAAATTTTTACGTTTGGACTTTAAATAAATAACTCCTTTACAATTTAGATATATATTAGGTCCACACTCAACAGAATTTGATCGTTAATTTCAAATTTCAATTCCAATTTCAAATTAATTCACTTCTTAAATTTTCAAATTTCAAATTTAGAAAAATTTAATAATTCAGTCAAAAGTACTTAGCTCTTTGGTCGTGAAGGTCTTGGAGTTTGGTATTAAAATAATCTATACCAACGGATCCTACGCCCGACACTACTTTTAAACTCGCACTAAAGACTTTAACTCTATCGCTTCCCAACTCGGAATGGAAGCAGAGCGTGTTTTCTCGGCCTGCACCGACTACGCTCCTGTTTCCTGCAGGCCTGTTTGAATCTCTCTCAACGCAGGTTCGCCGCCTAACAAAAGATTGAGTCCACTGTAGACTATTGTTTGGCAATCACTGCCATCAAGTCAGGTCTAGACCAGATTCCAAGCGCGTCGTGCCTGCCGCTGGATTACAATATAAATTTACTATTTTTTATTCCCTATCCATTTACAATTCTAAAATAAAATTTTATTTATTAATTTTTTTATTTTTATCTAAAGTATACCATGTAATTGGTATACACACCCCCCCTTAAAGCGCTTGGTATCTGCCAAGTTTAATACTTAAGTCTAAAAAATTTATCTCACATCCTTTAGAAATTGTATTTCCACCTAGCCTTAACATGCATCATAAAATCTACAAAAACCCTTTTTTTTTATTTATACTATTTGTTTTTAATTTATTTTTGATAATAGTTGTAAGAAGTGGCAGCATACAAGTTGTCAAGTTATTTTAAACCAAGCGTTAATTATTATAAATTCTTTTTAAAAGAGTCCATACATTATTAGATTGTTTTTGAAAACTTAAACAATTAAGTTCCCCAATAGAAAACCTTGGCCTAAACTACGGCAAGTATTAAGAGTCCAATTGCCACCTACCTTTTTACAATTCTAAGTCCTACCATAAAGATAGTCCATCCAGATAATCCTTCACAATGGGTCGAACGAGGAAGACGGTGATTGTTGTTGTGGGATGTTTATAGCAGGTCCGGTCTGTTATCAGTTGGGTCGTACCCTGGAACCTTTTGCCCTGCACGGCTGTGTGTGTTGGCTCGCCCATTCACTGGTTTGATGCAGCTTCATATAGAATTAAAACATATCCCCAGACGGGGGTGTCAGTTCTTATTTTATTATTTTTACCTATACCATTTCTTTATCATAGAAAATAACAGTCTTTTTTCTTCTGTTCCCCTCTTCCTTGGCATAAATTTTATCAAACTAACAAGTTTAAATTAATATTCCAACATTCGTGTTAATTATTAATTTACATACAAACATAAATAACACATGTTAATAAGCATTAATTACGGACCATGAGTTTCGGATTTGTGCATTATTCAGAAAAATAAATACTGAATTGGTTTAATTACACTCCCCGCCTCCCTCTCCCAAAACCATGTAAGTTTATCGCAACCTGGTTGTAACTTCACCTGTGCCCTTGTTATCTAAATCAATAAAACTTTTTATTCCTCTTGAGGTTTTCTTCAAGTTTAAAATACATTTTTACAAGGATTACAATTCCAATTAATATTTACAATTTAAGCAGGGCTGTTAGAATTTCCCTCAAATTGTTTCACGTAATATTCTTAATTTTTAATTCTTACCTTGTCACTGAAATTTCTCAAATCTAAACATACATACATACAGCTGTACATCTCAAATATAGTTTTTTTCTTCATTCTATATCAACTAATTTTAATTTCGTCATAATTTTTAATCAGTTCACATTTTTTTAAGTTTTCAAGATTATTTTTAAAGAATTCTAATAATTCGTGAAACAATTTTAATCCCATCGCAGATTTTTAACTCCTTCAAATAAACGCTCATATGTGGGTTCCCGGTAGTTTATTATAACTTAAAATGTGGCCGTCCCCCCTGAAACAAAACACCTCATTCTCTTCATATTTAGACCTAGACTTTATCTTTCACTTCCGGTTTAACCAGCCTCTTCCAGCTCACCTTCCTATTTGCCCAGATTGGAATCAGAATAACATTACGCAACCAAGTTATCAGATGTTTCCTTGTTCAATTTTTAAGGTTTTTTATTATTTAACAAAACAATTCAACTTAATATACTAATTTCCGGATTTTCAACAGGGTCCTGTTTAGCTATATCCTTTTCCTTCGATATTTAAAACATATTTACTTAAGGTTAGTTTAGTCGGTGGCGCTTCGCACAATGATTTTATTTTTTGTTTCACACCATAACTATGTCCAATGAGTTAGTCCCTGTTCAATGGATTCCTCCAGTTCCTACTCTCCTAATACCTTGGGTTTTCTTCTAAACTTAATTTTATCCCATTCCTGGCTTCCTCCTTGAAAGCGAACCCTTTCCACTCAGGTTCAAATAATTTACTATTTCTACATCAAGACTTTATTAAACTGCCGTAACTTGTTTCCCTTTAAATCTATCACTTTAAGACTAGGAGACACTTCTCCACACCTCTTAACCCTAATTTCATTAGTCCCCAATTCCTCCTTGGTTAACAAGTTCCACCTTAAGTGCCATTTTTAAAAGTTTAATATTTAAAAATCACACTTTATAAATTTCCAGTATCCAAGCCACTTATTTAATGAACAACTCACTAAGAGTTCAATTTTTATTAAGGTTCCTACCAGGAATAAAGACAGAGTTGGGCGCACTTATTTGTATACTAAATGTTAATATATCAAAATTTTTTGTTTTTTATTTATGATGACCTTATAAAATTCCTTCGAACTCATAAGATTTAAGTAGATACTGGTGGAAATTAAACTGGCCAACCTTTTTAGAGAATAATTTCAGGTTTATTAAATCAAATCACAAATTTCAATTATTAAACCTGTAGTATTACCACCAATGAAATGTTTTGCACAATAGTTTAAAATTACTACTTGTCCTTAGGCAAGGCACTTTCGATTTGTTATACATGGACTCACTGTCCTCCAAAATACGTGTTGAGTAATAAAATATAAAATAAAACTATAATTAATCTTGAAATAAATTTGTATGAAATAAAATAAATAGGCCTTCTTCTCAACAACTAAATAAGAATATAAAAAATTATAAACTTCTTTAAAATATAAATTCTCAAACAAATCTAAACAGTTCTCAAACAGGGAAATTTTTCACAAGGTTTCCTACAGGATATGGTGCAGCATCCTAGCAAGTCTCTTAATTTTAACTAGAATCCCCTATAATTTTCAATTAAATTATTTTACGTTTGACTTTAAATAAATAAAACTCCATTTACAATTTAGATATATATCTATGTCCCACCACTCAACAGAATTTGTATCGTTTTAATTTCAAATTTCAAATTCCAATTTTCATAATTAATTCACCTTCCATTACACATTTTCAAATTTCAAATTTAGAACAACATTTAAATAATTCAGATCAAAAGTACTTAGCTCTTGTGGTCGTGAAGGTGTCTTGGATGTTTTGGGTAATTAAAAATAATCTTATAGCCAACGGAATCCTAACGCCCGACACTACATTTTAAAAACTATCGCACTTAAAAGACTTTACTCTCCAATCGCTTTTCCAACTCGGAATGTGAAGCAGAAGCGTGTTTTCTTCTCGGCCTGCACCGACTACGCGTCCTTGTTCCTGCAGGCCTGTTTGATATCCTCTCTCAACGCAAGGTTTCGCGCGCCTAACAAAAGATTGAAGGTCCACTGATAGACTATTGTTTGGCAATCACTGCCAAATCAAGGTCAGGTTCTAGACCAGATTCCAAGCGCGTCCCGTGCCCTGCCCGCTGGATTAACAATAATAAATTTTACTAATACTTATTTTTTTATTCCCTAATCCATTTACAAATTTTCTAAAAATAAAATTTTATTTATTAACTTTTTTATATTTTTATCTAAAGTATAGCCATGTAATTGGTATACCCAAGCTCCTTCTGTGTTTTATTTCCCCTCTTGATAAAACCATACCTGATTAGGAACTAAAGAAGTGTTTTATATTGTTTAAACAAAATCAATCAACCTGTCTTTCATGCATTTCTCTATAATCTTGGATATTACAGATATAAAAAAGAGCAATCGAGTCTGGGTAATGGTTGATTTACGAAGTTTTCGAACGCTCTTTCTTATAATGGGCACAACCAATTGAACTCTTTCAGTTTAGTTGGAGGATAAACACCATCTGGCCTAAGAACTTCCAAATTTATTAATGCTGCATATAACCTCTGGCTATAAACGAATCCATACACTTTTTAATAAGTTGTACAGAAAGAAAATCCGCAATCCAGTTGAACTTTTTATTTTTTAAAATTATTAATTATTTTTAACTACCTCTTCGCTAAAAAAACTGTGCTTCAAGAAATAAAGAATTGTGGGCAATTGTAAAAACCAGAAGTATTCAAGAACCCTCATTGCCCCCAGGTAGGGCCTGACCTCGAACTTTGCCCCGGTGCAGATACGGAAGTATTTCATTGAACAACTCTGCGCCTATTGCTTATCCGATCAGATACTTGCGTTAGCCTGTTCATCTCTTATCTGAGCTATCGCATTGTTGATCCTTCTTGTGCTGTAACAACTATTTTTTGATTATAACTTCCACTGACCAGCAAGTATTTCCCTCTTGCAATTCGGATATAAGCGCTATAATAATTATTTTTTAATTTCCACTATTTCATTGTCTAGTTTTTTCTTTAAAAGGCAGCTGTGTAAATATTGTATTGAAATGTGATGTCCATACGGGCCTACTTTCATGTTTCTTGATTGCCCAAGTTTATTTCTTATTTTAATTTTCTTTATTATTCGTTCATTTATTCCATTTGGAACTTCATCCCATTTTTGTGCCTTCCACCACTACCAGGTCTACAAAATTTTAATCTAGACTGTGGTCCTCAATGTGCTTATAGAGAATCTCATAAAATTCATTTAATCGCCATCATTCACTATCAGTTACTTTGGTAATACATTAATTACTCAAATCGTTAAATCACTTAAGTTGGATTTTTATAAGCTTTCAAAATCCAGAATATTTCTTGGTTAATATTACATCCTTATGGACATTGTTTATTTCGTTCTCTCAAAAATTTTGCAACGAGGCCTATTAAAAAAATGAATCCGTTATGTCGACATTAAATATTTGCAGCCCTAAACAAAATTGGAGTTTTTTAAACTCGTATAAAAAGGGTGAATCAATACACGGAAGCAGGAATCAATTATTTCCTTCTTGGTAAACTTATCAATCAACACATAAGAATCCGTATTAATTTTTATTATTCATCCAAGCGGACAGATAAACTGCTGCTTATGTTATTATTAAACACAAAAAATGATCTTTAGATTGATATCTGCCTATATAAATTACGTTATAACTTAAATTTGGAATTTTGGAATTTTTTCTAAATCAAATAAAAAAATTGTTTACAGAGAAACTGTGTAACCTGTACAAGGCTAACTAAGGTTAAAACATAATATTTCTAAACTTAATTTCTAAAACTAACAATACTCAGCTGAATTTACAATGGGATTAAATCCCCTAATCTCGTAACTAAAATATCATCTTTAAAATGTAATACCCAACATTACGCCTCCTGCTTCTAATAATTGCTCGTTTGTTTTTGTAAAAATGATTTATAACCAGTAAATTTTTATAATGTGATACTCGTCCTCTTCATAAAATCCATGATTTCAGTCATAACAATAATATCTATTCGAATTATTTTACAACATATGTTACATTGGCCATGGAAAGTGTCAAAATTTTTCCTTAAACTTGTCTAATATTTATGTGAAATATATTTAAAAACTAGTTTGGAGTTGGATAGAAGAAAAAAACTAATCATTTATTAACTATTTAGAATTTCACATTTGGGTCTACCCATGAATTCAATGTAAAGAAAAAAAATACAAAACAAGAAAAATACATAAGCACATGGCTTGAATAAAGGTAAACTAGCATTCGTAGGCTAATAAAATAATACAGTAAAACAAACAAACATTTATCTAAGTGAGTTTTTAACTATTATTCTTCGTAAATATCATATTATATCAGTATTATTTAGACTCACATATTACTTCACTTTCTGCTTCCACTGCTTTCGGCTTGGTTTACAGCTTCACCCAAGTCGTCCGAAAACATCGATTTCCTGATTGCACTTCCTCCTCCATTTTCCCTCCTACACAAAAAATCTTTCCTCTCCCCTGGTCTCCACAACATACTTGTATCCCTTGGACCGTCGCTGCCTTCCTTGAGACTACCTGCCTAGAAGCTGTTTAATTTTCAGGTGACAGGTGCGTCGTGGATTATGAAGAATCTTGTCCTTGTTGAAGTGCCGATTGATCCTGTGTCCGCCGTTATTGGTTTCGTACCTTCCCTCACTCTCCTCTCTCCTCCTACCTTCTCTCTCTCCCCTTTTCTATCCTTCTCTCTTTGAAGGCTTGGAGCCAGTCAATCCCGGTTACCATGGACCGTCGTCTGTGTGAACTTCACGAATGATCAGGCAGTGTGCTTCTGTTTCGGGTCTGAATGTTGGCACCCTGTGAGCTGCGAATCCACCCTCGTCCCATTCTTCAGGTTTCCAGAACCGATTGAGTCTCCGCAACATCCTTTAGTAACTCCTCCATATGCTCTCCGTTTGTTTCTGGGACAGCCCGTTAATTTCAATGTTGGGTCCTGTCTAGAATTACTGGCTCCATATTTTCTTAATCTTTTGTTCCAAAGTGGCAACGGATTTCTTAATGGATTCTGTTTTTCTTCTTTTATTTCTTGCCATTTCCTTTTTCCTTGTTTATATTACATGGCTAGCTTTAACGTCCTCCAGTCAACTCATTGCTCCTTGTCAATGATTTCTATCAGAGAAAAAAAATTCTAGAGAGGTACTCGAAACTCAGTGAACTCCTTAGTCATTACGCCTCAAACCTCTACAAAACATTTCAGATTTAAAAATGCCTCCAAAGTTTGGTATTAGAAATTCTTTTGGTGACAGGGGTTGCTGAGAGTAGATCTACTACTTGCTAAATTGATGTAGACCTTTGACAGGTCCTGCAAAACCAGCGCCACTGCCAATCCCGTTGTTCGCAACCCTCGAGTTTTTAATAGAGTCCTGATTTTTCCTTCAGAAATACAGAGCTAGGTTGGAAAACACACTCTGGCACAATCCAACACATTTAATTCGATTCATTTTCCAAGAGCTGCTCACATTCGGAACCGCACACAACCGCAGATAACCCGGCATTTTAGTGTAAAAAATTGAACCTTTACAATAAATATAGATTGTCTGAACAAGCCCGACCCACCACACTACGGGCCGCAGTTGACCATTTGTAGTCTCGTAACCAGATAGAGATAGCGACCAGCAGACAGCTCGTGCCGACTGATAACGACTTGATAACGACCATAGATATATTCCAATATAAGATGATTCATCTATAAGTTAGCAACCTCGAAATTTTTGTATCAGTTTTTCTTGTTGTTATAAATATCATTACCTTACAAAAATAAAAGGTTTCAATTTTATGTCTAATTTGTTTGGTGAAAAATGATATATAATTTGATTTTACTTGAATTCTGCTCCATATTAGCAGAACTCTCAAAGTACATAATGGAGATTTTCCCCCTCACTATCATGTTAGTGTCATCTGCATATAAACAAATTTTGCTTAGAGAGGCATGTTTTGTAAATTCAATTTTCAGATAACAAATGAAAAGTAGCGGAGCCCAATATTGCGCCTTACTTAAGTAATAAAAAAATAATCACCACAGGAATCTTTTTATGCAGCCCTAGAGAAATTCATGCGTGAAGGGTTAAGAATTTTGTGACTATCACACTCTCCACAATCTTTTCATGTGTGATATTCTTCCTGACAAAGTTGCTTTAAAGTACGTAAAAACATTGGAATTAGAAAGGAAAATTAACCCTTACTTAGAAATTTAATAATCCGTACAAATGTTAACAATATGGAAATAATTTATTCAAACTCAAATCAACACAAAAATTATTTTTATTATCATTTAAGTTAATTTTGTTACAACATGGACATAAACAACTTTACAGAAAAATAGCAACACATTGTTTGCAAACCGTATAGTAACAACTATTTCAATATAAAAACAATTAATTCATCTGCTAGTTCAAGGACCACAAAGAAAAATAAAATTACGTATTAGTAATGAGTGCGACGATGCACAACAAGGCAATTGCTTTATTTTCTGGCTGACCCTTGTATGATATAGCAACCACGAAACTGGATTTACAGTAAGTTTATCACTATTACAACTCAACCTCTAATGTTCAAAAATTGGAGCAAGTATATCAAAATAATGTACCAAGAACTTAACCTTATAAAACTGCCAAGACCATTATCTGGTTGAAACCAGGCAGTCCGTCTAGCAGTACTGCAGCAGTTGTTCTCAACCGACACTGTGGTAACTTAACTCTAAGATTCCCTATTGTCCCCGCTGTATTAGTCAAACTTTTTTTCATCAGCAGATATTTACTTCCTTAACAATTAAATAGTATGTACTTGTGTACAATTTTGATTTTACGTAAACTTCAGTCTTACCAACTTATCGGTAATAACTAAACTAAATATTAAATTAATGGATAACATACAAACATTAACAAAATTAGAAATTTGTTCCTTAACAAATAATTCTTCTGCTGCCTAAACTACTTTAGTTGTGAAAATCACAAAAATACACAAGTGACAATTTTATTCATTAACCATTGTCTCTAGTGAACGACAGTGGTAAGTATGTTGGAGATGAAGGATTCTACATCGCCATCCAACATCCCGAGAAGTGAGTCAGGACGTGGCTATGGAAGTTCCGCTCCCAAACTTGGCAGATCTTGTGGAAGAACAGACTGCACAGTGGGCAGATACGGTCCTCATCAAAAAGTACCTCAAAGTCCGCACCTGCCACACATTACACTTTATTACATCAGTTGGAACAACGTTTAGTAAACTTAACAAATATTCTTGTAAATACACATTTTAAAAGTAGAAATTTAAATTATAATGAGAGTAGTTATTTTAATCCATTCAGTGCTAAGCACAAAATTTCACCATCCTCGGCACATGACCACAGGGATTCGCTGTATGTCTTATAAGAAATGTTTTGGCAATCCGAACCCCTGACCAACGTATCTCCAACCATGTAACTTTACCCAGACAACTGAAATCAGTGCTAACCATTTACAGCCTGGTTATAACAGTAAAATAATGATGGAAAACCCAACACTGCCCGACTACAACACTTCTTTTCAATATATTAGCTGTGGATTAATAAGAGAAAAGGAAACTTTTATTTATTTTTTAACCCATCTTATATGTTCCCCCATAGGATGTGTGGGAGACAATTTTAATGTGACTGATTTCAATATTAACTTTTGAGAAAAAAAATTCCAAGATGAAACAAGTGCAAATAGAATTATTGTGTCCTACTTCCAGAACTCTTACCGTCGGCATCCGAAATGGATTGTCACATGACGAATTCATACTAGCCAAATAACAAAACTTATCAATAACAGTTCAAAGTCCGAATTACAACTACCAAAAAGAAACTCACAGTCTTCAACTCCACAACACACTCTTGTCAGCATATATATCAACTAACTGTGATAGTGTGAAAATAGTGCGCCGGGGCCTCACATTTAGTGAGGTCCCTAAAGCAGAGTGCACATACAAGTGAGTGTGTGTTAGTAAGTGTTTCTCAGTATAGTTGCTGGGTACAGACCCCTCTTTACTTTTTATTAATTTATTAACCATTTTAGATATAAATGTAACCATGTTCTTTCAATTTTATATGGAGATTGTACGACCTTGTTTATGTTACCAATACTGTACAGTAACCAATGTAAAAACCCAGTGTAAAGATTGTTTTTAGACCAAGAACAGCTCTGTTATCTGTGTAAATACCCTATGAAAGTAAAATTGAACATACAAAAGTGTGATGTGTACTTGGTTAACTATAAAATAAGTTTATACAAACAAACTGTGGAATTTTAGTTATATACGAATTGTACATGCTGTTGTTACTTTTAAATCCATTAGATTATTGTTGTTTTTTAACTTACATCTTAGTTGTAAGTAATTTCATGAAGGCCTAGAGTTCTTTGTTAAACAATAATCGCTAATAAACAGAAATCAAAATCTGACCACATCCAAGACAATTTTCCACAACATCTCATAGGAATCTATCTATTGCAATCTTCCTTATAACAGAATTTCCAGGAGAATTTTGCATTTTCATGGCCCCCAGGACCAAAATAACTGTAACAAAAATATATTAAAAAATATATTATATATTATATATATATATATATATATATAATATATATATATATATATATATACATAAAATTTACTTTGTGGGCTTTTAACAACTGCCAAAATCATAACCCAATGCAATAATTGATACAAACTAAACTTGTATAGAGATTTGTGTGGCTTAGAAAAATTTTCTCAACCAACCTCAAACAATAAAGTTTTCATTATAGCAGCAGTACAATTTTTTGAGAGGTATACAATAATAATGTATCATTACAAGTAATATACACTTACAAACGTAATTTAAAATGTATTAAAATCAAATCTTGTTTGATGTTTTTAGAAATTACTTTATATGCATATAACAGTTTTTAATCTTTAAATATTTTTAGATGAA
>NW_025784145.1:0-20000 GCF_021130785.1 Homalodisca vitripennis
CCTTTAATAGGTGTGTTTGATGTTTTAATTAATTTTGTTTTCTTAATAGCAGAGTTATAACTTTATTTCTGCATTCCATCATATTTCATTTATTATAACTTTAAGTGTATAACGCTTACAACCCTTTACGTTGCCGTAATCAGCTATTGCTAAGTTTACATGCAAAAAATTTTCAAGCCTGGAAAATTTTAAAGATATGAAAAATTATTTTATTCCATTCTCAAGGTTATTCTTGTGGTCAAGCATTAAGCATAAAGAAATCGTTACAGAAAATAAATATTTTATCCTCCGCAGTACAAGTCAAAAGATATCTTATTAAACCTACTATAGTACTGTATCTCATGGACAATAACCTGCATAGTAGAAACATACCTTTAGATACCTTTCCATACGATACAATATTTTGTTCATTGTGTTAATACGTTCATACCTAGTGATTAAATTGTAGACATTTTCCCTGGAAATTAGGAGGCACTAAAAATGAAAGATTCCACATGAAAATAAAAAATCTGTTCTGTTTTACTATTCTTTAACAATTTGGACTCTTACTATTTTATAACTTACCATGTTAAACCCTTATATGGTGTTATGATACTTCATAGTTTATCCATAATACTGAACTTTCGTAAATACTTATATTATTTGGCTAACACTCAGGCCTCATATCATAGAGTAACATACAACATCATTACACTAAGTGTAGATAATCACATAATCGAAGCCTCTTGCAAATTCCTAAGTGCATAGGACAGTTTTCTTTGAAGACATGGAGCGTAGAGTCAGTGAAAATTATATTTTCAGCCCCACGATTGTAGATTTCTCTAATACTCAACTAACAAAAATACATTTTTTAAACTCGTAATATTTAAGGGAATGTAAAAAAAGTTTATCTCATTTATCTTTAAAGTTTATTATGTATTAAATATATATTAAAAGTAAATCGACAATTAGTTTTTATAATGAAAGTTCCTATTGACTAAATAGGAAACAATAAAAAAATCCTAATATTTCTTCTATTAAAAACATTCTTATTTTAAAAACTAAAACTTTATCTTTTAGAAAATATTAGGACATTTACTTTAATGCAGCTTTTGTAACACTAAGGATTTCCATAATTTATCTTTAAATGCTATTACAATTTTATCACATTTTGTTTAATTTGCAATTATACATGTTTTTTATTTATAATTAGTTAGTATTTTTGTAAGCAGCTATTCTCCGTACTTGGGATGTCTTTTGTGAATCAAAAATACATTTGGTCCATATCCTAACTGGGTTTTGGATTATACATGTTAGAGAAAATTTTTTAGAATATAAACTCACAACAAACAAAATATCTCTGATAACTTAATTTGGTACTCTAGAAACACTACTTGTATTATATCACTTTTATTGCAATGAAACTAATGAATCAAATAATAAATTATAAAAATGAAAAAGGTTTATGGCATCATTTATTGAAATTATCAGCAATAGTGGCTTACAGTGGTGGAAAATCTCTCACTAGAAGACATTGATGCTCAGAATAGAACATAAATATCGATATTTCTGACATACAACGTGATTTATTAGTGACAGATGACTACAACTCTGATAGAGACTGTCAGAAGCACTGGTATTCAATCATCCCATGTCATGTAGAGACATATGCAAGACTGGCGGACCTTGTGTCACATTGAACCTCGAGAGTAAGTATGACTGTGTGACTTTATACATTCATAGGATTGATAATTTATTCTTCATTAAAAATAACTTTTCACTTTTGAATTGTTTCTTTTTTACTAACAATCATATTACTAAATATATGATGTTTAATTTCTTTGTTTTAAAATTAAATTTCTTATAATTAATTATGAGTTATTGAAATAATTTAATACATATTTATAGATATATATTTATTTATTCTTTTATATCTTGTTAAGTTTACCTCTGGAAGTTAAATCTATAAATAACGGACCATATATTATATATTTTCAAAAACATTCATAGTGAGTAGCAATAATGCTGTCATTATAATGTTTCCACCCATAAAATTACGGTTGAATATGTCCTAAAATATTTTATAAATTGTAGCAATATCCTCTTACTTTGTAATGCACTCACGCCTTCTTATGCCCGTTTTTTGTAGTAAAAACATTTGTGTTGTGTCATATTATGCAGTATGTGTTAGTAATAATCCCTGAATGGTTATGAGTATTCGGGCATTTCCCATTGTTATATTTTGCAATGAACATAAATCGTAATGGTACATGTTCGATATCCTGTTATGCAACTAAAAATCATTTATCGGAAAAGGTAAAATTTATACACAGAATTAGTCCTATTGGTATTGAAAAACTTTATTGTACAGTATTGAATAAGTACGTTTTTGCAAACCATCTTAAACATATTTTGTGTAGGTATAAAGATAAAATAGACTTGTTAACCATTTTAAAGATAGAGGCGAAAAAACGTAGTTCTTTTAATCAATGTATGCATGACATTTTAAAGTATAGCCAATGAAATAATTAAATTAAAGAAGAAGATGCCATTGCTCTAACCTGTCATTAGATGAAATAGAGTTATGAAATATCTCATGATTAAAAAATTAAGTATTATTTTAGTGAAGTTTACTAATTTTCTAATTATATGATATTATTATAAAAGTTCTAAACTGCAGTATAAGAAATTGGGACACTAGTTATTTTGAAAATTATTCATTAGTTAAGTTTTAAAAACCCCTTTGGTTTTATAACTAATACGATAGTTAATTATTCTGCTTCAGTTGCGTTTTACTAATATTCAATGCATTTTATTCACTTTTTATTACACAAACTCATTGTTTTCCAGTTTCCATCACCTTTTATAAGGTTTTGGAATCATCCATAATCAGTTCTATGTTTCATATATTTAATTGATATTTATATTTTTACAATCCTTTATTCTTTTATATGCAATAAAATTTTAAATATTTAAATAATACAACGAAATTGAACAAGACTATTTTTTTCTGTATGTACAAATCGTATTAGGACATCGATAGTACTATTTTTAAACGTTAGTATTAATATTTTATGATATAGTACATGATTAAAACCACAATGCTTATACTTTACTGCAAATATTTTTATTTGAAATACAAAGAAAATTAGAATTGGTATTTATATTATATACGATATCTCAAATTGCTAAGGGTTAATAGTAGAATGCAGTAATGAAAATAATAATTTCTTGCATCATACCGCAGTGGCAGTGATTATAACAAAGCAACTACTAATTACAGCTTTCATATAATCCATTACCTAAAGTTACATTTTCATTTAGGGAATTTAATCACTGTTCACTTTTATTTACATGATCACCTTCCTTGCGAAATTAAAATACATTTCTTTCCATCTATGCATACTGATTTAGGTATTTGCAAAACAAGCTTTCCAAACTTATCTAGTTTTGAGGCGTTGATGTACACCTATATATCGCAATAATTCTCTTACACTATGTGTTTTTTGTTATTGCAATATAACAAATATGTTCTGTTATTGAAATGAAAAGGTTGTATTCTAATTATGAGAAATAAAACAAATAATTATATTAATCGATTTAAAGCATACTCGAATATATTGACTTGCCATTTTAAGCCATAAAATAAGACTTAACATATTAAGATTTTCTTCATAAAAGGATGACTAAAATCTAAAATCAATGCTGTGACGTACAGGTCATAGAGCTTGTAATCTAACAAGAATGCTCTCCAAATACACTTTCTCGAAACAAATATACTCGAACTATGAATGTAAGAGTATAACTCAGTACATAGAACTGCATCCAGTGAATAAATCCTGGAAATTAATTTGAAAGCCTAAGTCTCGAGAAATCTTATGAACAGATTCCTTTTGGAGGAAAATTGTAGTATATAGTTAAATTTTGACCCTTACAATTTTAAAATTATTTTGTAGGTTACTTATATGTTGTTCTTTAATTGCAAGAAGCCTGTGATGTACTCAACTACACAATATTTTTATGAGGGAATTCAGAAAACAAAAAGAACTTCTGATTGTTCAATCTGAGAAGCTGTAAGAGAGAGTTGGCAGTTAAGAAAATGTATCCAAATACCACCATAAGGCTAAAGAGAAAGCCGTACGGCAAAGCTGGGTTGTGTTCAACGTTAACATATGGCTGCGTGATAATTCCTGGGGAGTGTTCCTGATCAAGCCTTGAGGCAGGCAAGATAAGGTCGCTGAGGATATTCTTGTGTTTCCGATAACAACCTTCCGGCTGACATAGCAGCGTTTCCCAATAAGCCGCTTTATCCTTAATACGACCTTGAAACTAGGAAGATGGTTTTTGTAGATATACGGTATTATAAAATATATTTTCATAAAATATATATTATAATTCATCTTGTAAGAGATCTTAAACTAACTTAACGCTATCCCCTAACTGTAGGTGACTAGTCAGAGAACCCCTCGCCCTGCACACAATGCACCTGTGTATTGAAGCAATATTTACCTCGTAATGTTACATGTGCTAAAAACAACTATGCGATGTTATTTTCGGGGCAAGCGAAAATATTCGCAAATTGCCAGATAGCCAGTCCGAGCTGGGTTAGAAAATTCCAGGGTTCGAGAATTTCATATAACTATTATTTATTGTTAGGAGTCGAACCAGAGGGCCCTGCGGAAGAAATTGATACTTCTAAAATAACGTTGGGGCCTTACTTCATCACGTCAACTCCAATAATATTTTGAAGACGTAAAAAATAAAAAAATAATCTTGCTCAGAAAAATAAAAAATTTCTTGTTCTAGGAAAGTTATTGTTCAAGCGAGTTCGATTTTCTGAAAACAACTGTATTGTTTATTAATACGTCGGTCAGTGAGGAATTACAAGTAAGCTGAGTAGTCTCCACTGATAACTTGGTTGGGGAGTCGTATACAGTAATTATTGAGCCCGAGGGTTGGAATAATTAATCGGTTAAATAATGATGGTTAGTAGAAGCAAAATACAAAATCCAAAGCAAAAGTATGAATAGCAATGGCAAACAAAAGCAATATTCAAATAACACCAATAGCAAATATACAATCTTATAAATTAAAAATTAGCCATGCACCAAATATCACAGTGCAACTACTATATAAAGCAAGCACTAACCATTAACAAAAAATATTTCTACGGGATGCAAAAAGCTAGATGCATTTATAATATAAAAATATACTAAGCTGTATTTATTCTGTAGGCCAAGTGTAATAGCTCCAAAAATAAAATATCAAGTTTACTTTCTCAGGCATATAATTTTGGAAAATAAAAAAAACAAAGTAATCACTTATAACACACCATGCAGAATTACCCTACCATATGCAAGCTAAGATAAAGGTAAATGATTTTAAACTATGCAATAAGGCTACTAAGCTAAATTACTATAAATATTAGGGCTCTATGAATATCAAAGAAAAATTCAACACACCCTATCTGTACAGTTCACCAGAAAAATAAGCTAAAATATCGTTAAATAAATATTTTGAAGGAGGTTATCGGGTTGAAGGTGTCCAGGACGTTCGCAAAAAATAAAAAGAAAGGGTGTGCGAGTCCCAAAATATATAAAGGAGAAAAATAAAGATAATCACTTACAAAAATATAAATAATTAATAAAATGAAGGTTAGATTGAATTTCAATAAGAAAGAAAAATATTTCCGAGTAGATTAGAGATTCGCCAACAAATGTGATAATAGCCAGACAACAGAATGATGGTCGAGAAAACTTTATACGTAATATAAAAATTTACATCGATTGAACATAAGATTCAGTTTATAAGGAAAGGGGTCGGTGGGAAGAAAGTATTTGTAAAAAGAAGTCGAGGGTATAGGGTGCCAGTACAATCGCCGGAAAGAAAGCAGTGGTAAGGCGAGTCCCGACTGTTATATTTTTTTTCCGGGTAGGAGATAATCGGTAGGAAAGTTCGTAAAGGAAATTCGGGATGAGGTGTCAGATCGATCGCCAGGAAAAGAAATGCGAGAACCTGAAAAATTTAGAAAGGAAAAATTTTATCACAGTATTTAAAATTTAGTCGAAATGACAAAAAAATAAACATCTGATTAATTGGAATTCAAAATATAAGTTAAATTGAAGAAAAGAATAACTTTACTGTAATTCTAGTTGTGAAAAAGTAATTAAATGTTTGAGTTAAATTTAGAAAGTCAAATATATTCTATTTAAATTTATTGATACCCTTAAATATCAAATAAATTATGAAGAGTATATTTAAAATCAAACAATTATCTTATCAAAATAAATCTATAACCATCAAACATTAATAATATATTTCAGATCGATTAATTTTCATAAATGATAAATAAAATATTAAATTCTGTTTCACATAAAAATTTGGAAGAATTGTTGATGGTGGAGATAAAACACTTTAGTAAGGAACAGGGTCGTTGTTCCTTACCTGGTGCTGGATATCGGCGGCGGGCGTCGAGGGTCGCGATGTAGTCGTTCAGCGAGCGGGGTCGGGGGGAAGGGGTCGAAGTTAGTGGTTTGAGCAGCGGTCGTCGGCGTGTGTCGCGGTCACTGGCTGTCTCTCTTGTGTCTTCCAATCGGCCGTCATTATATAGGTTCGCGCGATCGCGGGGGTGGGGGAAGCCTTCTCCTCTCGCCGTGATCGGAGGGGAAGCGGCGATATCCGTGCGGGCACGGACCTGCCAGATAGCGTCTGACTCATCGTCAGTAAAATAATTATTTCGCTCCTTTTTATGATAATTATAAAACTCAAGTCGTTATTCGTAATTGTTAAAAAAATGTCTGTTCTAATTTTACAATTTTACTAATGAATTATTTTTAATTTTAATTTAATTTTGTATGTTAAAAAAGTAACACGTTACAACCCCATCTGTACTTCGGGAAACAAAAAAAAGAAGAAAAAAAAGTTAAATGTGGTATTTGTATATAGATAAACAAAAAAGGTTACCGTAGTTTAATCTCCTCTTGTATCCGTTTTGAAAGTTTCTGAAATGAAATGAAACAAACTAAGGACTCTTTTCGTACGAAATTAATGTTTTAATCAACAAATAAAATAAAATTGATAACATATTCTGGTAAGAAAAATACAACTAAAAACAAATTTGCAATCTGCATAAACAAAAAATTATTTAACAAAACTAAAATTTACACTAAAATATATTACGGGCACAGTCTCTCACAATACATATAAATTACTGGAAAACAAAATCAGATCTCGCTTTACTAAGAAAAATAAACAAAAATCAAACTCGAAAATATAAAATCTCTAAGGGAAGGATATTAGACACGCCGGGTATAGGGGAGTGGCAGTCTTACAAGGAATAATACGGAAGAGAAAGGAAATTTGTCATAGGAATACTAAAGTAATTCTTGGCGCTAAAACAATAAACACATCGGGCAACCAAGAAATCATACAATAAAACAAATTAGTAGAAAGGGAAACTATGGGCACACTACGGGGCAACACAGGGATCTAGTGTGCCTCCAAGGAAGAGTATGTCTTTAGATCCTTCGTATGGGCTCGGCCTATGTCTTTTCCTTGGAGATCTCGAAGTTCGAATATATTCCATCCTATCTTTCTATGTAGTATGTATGGTCCTTCAAACTTTGGTGCCAATTTTCCTGCTATATTCTCAGCTGCTGAGGAAAGTGTAATGGCTGCGCCTCAAAACTTGTTGGCCTATTACAAAACTGTTATCTCTTCTTCTGAGGTTATAGAAATGAGCTTGGCGAGTGTATGCTTTTTCCATGTTTAGCTTACATTTTTCCCTTAATTTTAGCATGAAGTTCATTCGAGATTCATGTATATCGATTTCGCTAGGTTTAACAGCACCTTGAGTGGCATTCTCTAATACCTGACCGTAGATACAGTTTGGAGTTTTTAAGTTCTCTGCCAAAATTGAGCATGGCCGGAGTAAATTTTGTTGATTCGCTACAACATGTATTTAACGCAAATCTAAATTCATTTAAATGTTGATCCCAACTACGATGATCATTTCGCACGTACTGAGAAATCATAGTTTTCAATACACGGTTCGTTCGCTCTGTTGGATTACTCTGCGGACTATAAGGTGCGGTTGTTTTGTGAATTATTCCCCAATCACTTGTAAGTTTTTGGAAGATTTTCGAGAGGTACTGCGTTCCGTTATCTGTCAGTACTACTTCTGGAGCACCATATCGCATCAATATAAGGTCTTCGAACTTTTCTGCCACCTTCTTAGCAGTTGCTGATGGTAATGCTACAATTTCTACCCATTTGGTAAAGGTATCTTGGAACACCAGGATAAATCTGTTTCCTTTACGAGATCGAGGTAAAGGTCCCATCAGATCGCTGGTTACTGTGAACCAAGGTCCTTGGGGGCGTCTGAAATGCATTTTCCCCACCGGTTTACATTGTTCCACCTTGTATCTCTGGCAAGTGTCGTAATTTTTTACATATTTTCGAATATCGTTTCTCCATCCAGGCCAAAAGTATCTGGCACTGATTTTCTGAATCGTTTTGTTTACACCTAAATGGCCAGCTGTTGCGCTGTCATGATTTTCTTTCAGTACATCGAACATTAGAGAATCTGGTACGCAAAGTTTCCAATTGGTTTTTGGGTCGTCGATACTTGATTTATCGATTTTTCGGTATAGTTTATTTCCTCGAATGGTGTAATCTGCATATTTACTCGGACTTGCAGATACCTTTCGAAGCATTTTCGAGTGCCAATCGGGCATAAGTTCGTCTGAAGCTTTTTCTAGCCTTGGTTCCTTGGTTTTGAGCGGTAGTTGCCTCCGAGAGTTATTCGAACTCTCGTTGGCGGTGCTACAACCCAAACGGTTGAACCGACTACAGGATCACAGCTTGACGTGTGTCGATCGGATACCGGGAGAGTGCGTCTGCTACTCGGTTCAGGACTCCCTTGCGGTATTGGACTTCGAAGTCATGTTGCTGTAGTTCCAGCATCCATCGAGCAAGTCTTCCGGATGGTTTCTCCAAACTCATCAACCACTTTAAAGCTTGATGGTCAGTTATCGCAATAAACTTGTACCCTTCGAGGTACGGACGAAATTTTTGAACGGCCCATACCAGAGCTAGGCATTCTTTCTCGGTTACGGAAAATTTCTTTTCATTCTCGTGTAAAAGTCGACTCGCAATATGCAATAACCTTCTCCCGCTTGCCAATAGTTTGAGTAAGCGAAGCCCCTAAACCTTCGTTGGAGGCATCCACGTGGACCGTAAAAGTTTCCTTGAAGTCAGGGGTCAGGCTAAGACCGGTGCGATAGAAAGTTTTGCTTTAAGGGAGTTGAATGCTCGTTATTGAGAATCCGTCCATTCCCATCTATTCCCCTTTCTTAAGAGTTTCGTCAATGGCTTAGATATGTTTGCAGTTTTCGATAAATCGTCTGTACCAAGACGCAAGTCCCAAGAAACTCCGTACTTGTTTTACAGTTTTAGGTGCTGGAAAAATCTACAATTGATTTAACCTTTTCTGGATCCGTCTGGATTCCTTTCTCGTTTATTACGTGGCCAAGGTATTTCAACTCCTTTTATATAAAAGTTACATTTTTCCATATTTGGTAATAATCCTGCATTTCTAAGGGCGTTCAAACACTTCTTTCAGAAGTTTTAAATGTTCTTCGAAAGTTTGGGATACCAGCACCAAATCGTCTAAATAGGCAAAAGCGTAGGGCTCAAACTCAGGTCCTATCACTTGGTCTAGCAATCTCTGAAAGGTAGCCGGAGCAGAGTGTAAGCCAAATGGCATGACCTTGAATTGGAATAACCCTCTGCCGGGAACAGTGAAAGCCGTAATTGGTCTACTGTTAACTTCGAGAGGTACCTGCCAATAGCCATCCTTTAGGTCAATCGTGGATATATAGCAAGCATTTCTCAGTTTGTCGAGTATCGCACTTATTTGGGGAAGGGGATATGCATCCTTCTCGCTGACCGCATTAACTCGCCTTAAGTCGATGCAACACCTTACTTTTCCATTCGATTTCTTAACCAGCACTAGTGGAGAGCTCCAAGGACTAGATGATGGTTCAATGATGCCTGACTCCAGCATCTTGTCAACTTCTTTGTCAATAATCGCCTGCATTGCCGGGTTGCGATAATAATACCTCTGTTTATTGGGTGTATCAGTTTTAAGGCGAATTTTATGTTCCACTAATGTCGTGCGACCAATAAAACCATCGAACAAATTCAACTGATAATCAAGGAATTCTTTCAGTTTTTTACTTTCTACTTCTGTTAGTGTCATAACGGCATCAGTATGAATAGTCTTTGAATTATCGCATCTAGTCACTGTTTCTGCAGTACTTTCATGAGGAGTGATATCGATCAGTTTTAAAGGCGTTATAACGTCCCAGGAGCCCCAAAAATCATATCGGCGTAGTTAGAAAAGCCTGGTAGAAACAGGGCTGCGTACCTTAGTTCTAATATCGGCTATCTCGCAGTTAAATTCGAAGGCCTGAGATATCTGGCTATTTGTGCTAATCGGCTATATTAACATTAACATTTACGTTTTTCTTAGGCCTAACGCCTAAACTGTAATAGATGATGAGCTACTCTTTCCCCTATAATAGTCACCATCGATCCCGTATCAAGCAGTGCACAAAAGGTAGTTTCTTGAATCTTAATGGATACAAATGGTCTAGGATCGTTCGATTTAACTTCTGCACAGCTGCTTTTGTTAAATTCTTTTATTTGGTTGAGCCACTTGGGCCAATTCGATTGAGGTGATTTGTTGCCCCAGAGTCCCGGGACACCTCTGACGCTCCGGGCTCCGGAAATGTTTCCCTGCCTGCAGGGACACTGGACGGTTCGAGACTCCTACTTTCTTACAGTTAAAACAGCGAATGGTTTTAAGGGAGAGGACACTGACTGGTGATATTTATGCCCTTTAGTTTCGCAATTCCAACAAATAGGAATGGCAGTCGTTGTATCTGTATTAAGGATGCCTTGGCTGAGTAGTGTTAGTCGGAAACAGTTGTAGAGGGCTCGAACCTTCGCTTATCGGGAAAAGATTTGGGTTTATCGTGATACAGTTCTGGCTTATCTATCATCTGAACTGGGTATGACTTAAAAACTCTACGTTTTGTGTCGTATGCTGTCTCAGGTACCATGGATTGAGAGCCGGATTTGGAGGAGGTCGGTAACTATTCTTCTCCTCGCAAAAAAACTTTCATAACCTTCGGCAAGATGAATTAATTCACTAATCGAGTGAAAACTTTCCCTTCTGATCGTTAATTTGTATTCAGGTCTCATGTTTTGAATATAATCGGTTTAGTGTTTGGTTTACAGAGAAGCCAACACGTCGTCGAATTAGAGTCGTAAGGGCTACAATAAATTTTCGCATTGGCTCACTCTCGCCCTGAGTTCTTCGAGTTATTTCCTCATCCAAGTTACGTCGGTAATCTGGAGGGAAGATACTGTTCTTCGAAGCTGATTATAAAGTTCGTCATAGTTGGTCCAAAAATGACTTATTATTTCGGTACCAGAAAAGATCGTTTCCCTTAAAAAGTTCCGATAATGCTTTTAGTAGCCGATCGGGAGGTATTTCATAAGATTCGGCAAGTTCATTGAGACGCTCAATGAAAGAGACTGGGTCTCCCATCCCCATCGAATCTCAAATTCCATTTTACGAACTTGATTGCAGATATGAGAGATATCCGGATGTCTAAGTTCAGTTGTAGGCCTGCTTGCCATGTTAGCGTCACTGTCCAATCCAAAATTGGGGTCACAAGGCTCATCACCTGTGAGGGGATCTTGCTGTCCGGGATTCTCAACGGGTGAGGTGTTGTTATGTCTTGTGTGTGTTTTTTGGGGCTATGGAATTTGCAGATTTTTTCGTGCATTAAAAGGGCTAATCGTTCCTGTACTAGTCTAAAACTAGCTGTAGGAGGGAGTTTTAACATTTCTCGAATGCTAACTTCCTCGTGTTGTATATGACAATCAACATGAGAGGCACTAATCGGTCCTAATGCTGAGGAAAACTACATTGGTCGCGAGGTTTTGTCCGTATGACAATAATTCTGTTCTTAGTGGAAGAGGTTCAGGAGGTGGTTTTTTCCAGACCTAAGAAAAGTTACAAGTCGCTTTCGTAGTTTAGCCACATTACCATCCGGATTCAGATTAAATTTCCTTAACTCTTCCTGTAGGTCGTTCTTTTGTAGTTTATAAATCCAGCCCACACGAGGATCATTCTCCGAAGGGAAGGAAGCATAATTTGGGGATTGGGAATGGTTGTAGGAGGGATCGGTAGGCCCATTGTAGTAGCAGTAGTACTAGTAGTAGTGGTGGCGGTAATAGTAGCAGTAGTAGTGGTAGTAATCGGTGTGTGACTGTAGGGGGACAAAGTTTTGGTAATGTACCAACAGAAGCCTGTGGTGTCGTATCCCGAGTTGAAGTCGTAGTAGTCGTAGTTGTTTATCGTTTGTTTGCGTCCCCTTGTCCATCATTTCCGTTTACATACATAAAGAATAAAATTTGATAAGGGCGGAGAAAAAGGTTTAGTAAGTAACATCATTATTGTACGTATCAAATTTTCTTAAACAAAAAGTTGTTGTAAAACTTTAACAATTTTTAGTCGTAAATTGTAAAGTATATTCACAAAAAAGTGTAAAGTAAATCGTAAAGTTCGTAAATTAACGTATATTACAGTCCCAGTTGTTCGGGGCGCGCCACTTTGCGATGTTATTTTCGGGGCAAGCGAAAATATTCGCAAATTGCCAGATAGCCAGTCGAGCTGGGTTAGAAAATTCCAGGGTTCGAGAATTTCATATAACTATTATTTATTGTTAGGAGTCGAATCAGAGGGCCCTGCGGAAGAAATTGATACTTCCAAAATAACGTTGGGCTTACTTCATCACGTCAACTCCAATAATATTTTGAAGACGTAAAAAATAAAAAAATAATCTTGCTCAGAAAAATAAAAATTTCTTGTTCTAGGAAAGTTATTGTTCAAGCGAGTTCGATTTTCGAAAACAACTGTATTGTTTATTAATACGTCGGTCAGTGAGGAATTACAAGTAAGCTGAGTAGTCTCCACTGATAACTTGGTCGGGGAGTCGTATACAGTAATTATTGAGCCCGAGGTTGGAGTAATTAATCGGTTAAATAATGATGGTTTAGTAGAAGCAAAATACAAAATCAAAGCAAAGTATGAATAGCAATGGCAAACAAAAGCAATATTCAAATAACACCAATAGCAAATATACAATCTTATAAATTAAAAATTAGCCATGCACCAATATCACAGTGCAACTACTATATACATAAAGCAAGCACTAACCATTAACAAACAATATTTCTACGGGATGCAAAAGCTAGATGCATTTATAATATAAAAAATATACTAAGCTGTATTTATTCTGTAGGCAAGTGTATAGCTTCCAAAATAAAATATCAAGTTTACTTTCTCAGGCATATAATTTTGGAAAATAAAAAAAACAAAGTAATCACTTATAACACACCATGCAGAATTACCCTACCATATGCAAGCTAAGATAAAGGTAAATGATTTAAACTATGCAATAAGGCTACTAAGCTAAATTACTATAAATATTAGGGCTCTATGAATATCAAAGAAAAATTCAACACACCCTATCTGTACAGTTCACCAGAAAAATAAGCTAAAATATCGTTAAATAAATATTTTGAAGGAGGTTATCGGGTCGAAGGTGTCAGGACGTTCGCAAAAATAAAAAGAAAGGGTTGCGAGTCCCAAAATATATAAAGGAGAAAAATAAAGATAATCACTTACAAAAATATAAATAATTAATAAAATGAAGGTTAGATTGAATTTCAATAAGAAAGAAAAATATTTCCGAGTAGATTAAGAGATTCGCCAACAAATGTGATAATAGCCAGACAACAGAATGATGGTCGAGAAAACTTTATACGTAATATAAAAATTTACATCGATTGAACATAAGATTTAGTTTATAAGGAAGGGGGTCGGTGGGAAGAAAGTATTTGTAAAAGGAAGTCGAGGGTATAGGGTACCAGTACAATCCCCGGAAAGAAAGCAGTGGGTAAGGCGAGTCCCGACTGTTATATTTTTTTCCGGGTAGGAGATAATCGGTAGGAAAGTTTCGTAAAGGAAATTCGGGATGAGGTGTCAGATCAATCGCCAGGAAAAGAAATGCGAGACCTGAAAAATTTAGAAAGGAAAATTTTTATCACAAGTATTTAAAATTTAGTCGAAATGACAAAAAAATAAAATCTGATTAATTGGAATTCAAAATATAAGTTAAATTGAAGAAAAGAATAACTTTAGTAATTCTAGTTGAAAAAAGTAATTAAAGTTTTGAGTAAATTATAGAAAGTCAAATATATTCTATTTAAATTTATTGATACCCTTAAATATCAAATAAATTATGAAGAGTATATTTAAAATCAAACAATTATCTTATCAAAAATAAATCTATAACCATCAAACATTAATAATATATTTCAGATCGATTAATTTTCATAAATGATAAATAAAATATTTAAATTCTGTTTCACATAAAAATTTGGAAGAATTGTTGATGGCGGAGATAAAACACTTTAGTAAGGAACAGGGTCGTTGTTCCTTACCTGGTGCTGGATATCGGCGGCGGGCGTCGAGTCGCGATGTAGTCGTTCAGCGAGCGTGGTCGGGGGGAAGGGGTCGAAGTAGTGGTGAGCAGCGGTCGTCGGCGGTGTCGCGGTCACTGGCTGTCTCTCTTGTGTCTTTATCGGCCGTCATTATATAGGTTCGCGCGATCGCGGGGTGGGGGAAGCCTTCTCCTCTCGCCGTGATCGGAGGGGAAGCGGCGATATCCGTGCGGGCACGGACCTGCCAGATAGCGTCTGACTCATCGTCAGTAAAAATAATTATTTCGCTCCTTTTTAATGATAATTATAAAACTCAAGTCGTTATTCGTAATTGTTAAAAAAAATGTCTGTTCTAATTTTACAATTTTACTAATGAATATTTTTAATTTTAATTTAATTTTGTATGTTAAAAAAGTAAACAATGTTACACCTATTTATGTTTTACATGTATACTTATACTTACATTATGAAGTAGACGTTATTGTTTGTGTTTAACATGGTTATTATATTTATTGAGCCATCAAAAAGTTTAATTAATCAGTAATATTTCAATTTTTATTGTTTAAAGTTAGTCATATTAACATATAATTTACTATACTTAAATCACAAGGACCCTGCTATAATCTAATGTGAAACATAATTGAAAATGCCGTTTTTTAAAAACGCTCTTCTACACCTACATATAATAGAACCTACGTGGTTTTTCGTTCATTTAACCACTTAAAATGCTTTTAGTGAGTTGTGCATCACCGAGTTTGTTCGTAATACATTTACTAATACACTTTATTATATTTTTTATATTAATTATGGAATATCTTTACCATTTGCATTCCTTTATTTGTATTTTTTAAATTTAAAATGAAAATCGAAAATCTAATATTAATATATCAAATGGGAAATTTGTCCAGAGATCTTTTCGTCCACAAAACTAATAAGTAATAATTCAAAATTCAAAATCTTGAAATAATACACAACTTTTTTATTTTCAAACTGTTGACCTGTCTGATGAATTTCGTTGTAAAAAATGTAAATTTCTTTTAGAGATGTATGTCCTCCAAGCTTGCTACTGAAAGTTTACCACGCTTTAATACACTCCAGACTAAGTTATGGGCTTGTATGCTGGGGAGGTACGTATATATCCACGCTTTATCCTCTCATTACATTTCAAAAATCAATCCTTTATCCGCATTATTACTACATGAAATAAGACCAATCATTCCTGGCCACTATTCTTAAATTTAAAAATACTCCCTTTGATTATCTTTACATATAAGGTATTAAAACTATTTGTCATATAAGAAGCTCAAACCCGGCCCTCACACGTAATATTATATATAATTTCAGAAGTTTACTTGTTCCGGTTCCAAAGCCTAATCTAACTTGTTTTCAAACGTTTTTTACTTTTAATGCTCCAAGATTGTTTAATCTTATTTACTTTAAATTACATCATAAATACACCAAATTTAACAATAATTTAATTTTTATTGGATTATTGCGAGTGCTTTTCTAAAAATTTTTGAATGAAGTAATGAATAATGTGTACATTTTAGTTCGTTTTTATCTTCTTTTTATTTTTACGTCCATGACTATGTTTTATAGATTTTGTATGGTTTTCTTGTTAATATATTATTATGTAGCGGTTTATTTCCTTCTTTGAGTTTAGTTTTATTATGTTATTTTAATCTAATGTTATGTTATTTTTTTTATCCTTCATCAGGCTATTTGCTTATTGGATGCTATATTTTATTTCACAATAATAGAGTTTGTTTTTTTTTTGTAAGTTCTTTTTGATTGTTAAGTTTACTTTTAGTTTGTTTTGAAGATTTATATTTATTTTTGATTATTTTTTAAGTTTGTAAATATTTCAAGACCAATTGTTTTATATAATGAAATTGTTTAAGTAATAGTGTTTAGTATATGTTTATATATCAGTAATCGTTTTCTGTTGTTTTGTACTTTTCAACAGACGCAATTTTTGTTAATTAAATAAAAACAATTAATTTGTTTTCGTTTTTATCTTATCCAATCCAAACTATGTGCTAAGTTTTATTTCTTTAACTTAACTAGTTGTAAACATAACAATGTTATATAAAATATATAAAATGGATGCAAGCGGCTAAATGAGATATTTCTCGGCCTACATTTATATAACGGTTTTTGTTATTAAATGAATAAATAATAATGTCACTTCCCGATTTACCCATAAGAACTATGTAAAAGGGGTGACCTAAAGTATGAATTTGTATATTTGAAACGATTAATCAAAAACATATGAATAAAAGTTTTGGGTGAACTATCAACAGCACTGCTAGTGAGCCACAACAAATCAGCTTATCTGGTGATCTAATCACCTGAATAGCATTAAAATTTTGTGTGATATTGATCATAATAATATCAACTTTTGTCGGATTTTGGTTTTCTTTTGATTTACAATAGTTTAAATAAAAGATATCTGTGAATTATATAAATATATATATATTATATATATACAAAACAATCAATTAGTTTTAAAATATTTGTGTTAATTGTAAACAATCAAATTGGCAATACGTACACGCATAATAAACTTAATAATAAGGATATCCTTAAACTTAATATATAATTGTTATTGAAAACTATGTTTGTATAACTTTAAACGTCCAATATATAACATTTGATAGTATCCTAATATTATTAATTTACGTAAATTCACATACATTCTTTGTAAATTTAAAGTAATGGATAAATTAAATGTTCTCGAAATTCCTAACAAAATTTGATCCTTTGAAGCAAGATCTCTATCATAGGGAACTGAAAAACTAAAGACATAACCTGGCGAAGAAGCCAAAACTAAACCTTTATTTCTTATATCCCCAACCCCTAAAAGCAAAAGGATATCATTTCCTGTGATCTCAATTGGTTGACTGCACTCCAAACCACAATCATACGATCTTATCAGCTCCTATCGTTACTGTATATAACATCATGTTTTATAAAGAAGCCCAGATTATCTGCCTTCAATAACATCTTAAAACGGGGCATTGTTTTAAAAACCCATGCTTGTGTTTAATTTTTAGGATATTTATTAAATGTTTTTATTGCATATAATGTATCAGGTAAATGTGAGAACATTCTATGATATTGGTACGGGTCGGTAGGACACTTACACATATTAATTACTAAGTTCTAAACATTCATTAGAATATGCTTAAGACTCTTACTATAATGCTGCTCTTAGCGGTGTTGTCGCAACCAGTGTCGGACAGTTTTACATGCGAATCAGAGAGCAGTTTCGCAAGTAGTTTTAGTCAGTTTTTTTTCGAAGAGTAAGAGAGCAATCAGTGAGTAAAATTACGTATTAAAATTATAAACGTTGCCATGATATTACTGTCATGTGTAAACAACTCTGTTCTCATTGACTGTCGGAACAACTATAAACAGTAAACGATATAACAATTGCTTATCTCTGTTTACATTATTGGCTACGATAGAATTTGTGAAATTTCGCACAAATATGTGTGTGTGTGTGTGTGTTTCCAGTCTGCGGAGCATAAAGCACATATCCTAATCTAGTGTGAACATAGTTTGAAAAGTAATAGCGTGTATTTGTAACAGCAAATACTTAACCCACTCGCGGCTGTTGTTCAACAGGTAAGAGATGTTGCTGGCGCACAAATATTTCCGACCTGCAAACTCTCACTCTACAGAACGTGACAAGGAACATATATCAGCTACTGTACTGTTTGGCTCTATGTTCAAAGGTAAATATTGGTACATTATAGTATATATAAATGGTATAATGGTTTTATATATGACCTGGTCGTACTTACTCTAATCATATATTTATACAAACTTATTTAATTTGTAATATTTCTTAAATGATAATGATACATAAATTTTTAATACTAAAACATCTTGAAGTCCCTCTTAATGTTTAGAACTTTATGATTAAATAATTTTAGATTGTTGTAAACTAATCTCGTTTTGTGAATATAATAGAACGCAATAGTGAAAAGGTCAATAACAGTCTGATATTTTGCGAAACTCATACATTTTGTTTAAATTAAAAATACAAAATTTTACTGTACCAGATTTTGAAAACTTTTTTTGTAACTGCTAAATAAAAATCCTGTATTTTTAAATAAAACAAGATTTTAAATCTGTTATAACTCAATGAATAATATATATATATATATAATTATATATATAATTATTTTGTATTTGGCCGTATCTGTCACATATGAGTTTAAATAAGCAAACTAACATATGATCGGAAGACCAAATACTTGTCAAACGACTTTTATTTACATTAAATTGTATAAATGGCAATAGCCTTATTTAATATAATATATATAATATATATACACACACTCATAGTTTTTTTTTTCAATGTATGTCCACAGGGTCACTTAAATAATAATTTATGTCGTACTTTAAGCAGGAAATTACGAATATTAGGTAGTGAGCGTAAAAGATGTATAAAAACTTTTGTAAATCGTATTTAACTTGAAGTGGCATTTTTTATTTGTATCTTGTCCCCCATGGTGCACCCTGGTCTATGCGTAGACCTAAACTGCTCGTTGATCCCAAAATACGATTAATAGTTTTATGCGTATCTATTTTGTGCAGTTGTAATGTAATAGATACATGTTTTTAAATACAGGAATAAGAAATTCCTCTGATCTTGCAATATATATTTAATTTATATAAAATATATAGTCACATTTCACCAGTCAAAGACATATCTTCTAGCGGTTCAGTTTATAATCTGTAATATAAAAGTAAAATATAAAAAAATATGATTTGCGGTATTAAGATGTAGCCATGTTTTATGCATATTTCTAGATTCTAAAAAAATCCTTAAAAATAGATTTGTATTCTTGGCTTATTTTTGAGTTATAGAGAGTTTCCAAAAATTTTCAATTTCCAAACATTTTATAGCAATTGTTTATATTTATCACTGAATAGTAATATGTACTCAACAAACCATTACATGTTCCCTTTCTGAATATTATTTTCTTTCACATTTTCCGGAGGGGGCTCACCGGATCCCGAGCTTGACTTAGCTCCCCATTTTGACCCCATCTCTCCATCTAGTGTTGTACTAGATACGAATTTGTCTAATATTTTAGATATTAAAAAACCACCCTCGGAATGCAACAAATACTATTCGAAAAGAATTAGCCGAGTTGATCTAAACGTATTAGCAGTTGGCCTATATTTAATTCAGTTTCAGAATTAAAATATATTATTAGTTCAAATATATCTCTTTAAATAAAAAAATGTACATAAATAAATCTATTTTTTTTTAAATATAACGACATTATTCATGATATAACTTTATACTAGTTATGATATAGATAAATTGGTAAATGTATATAAAGAAAAGCGTATGTAGTTTACACAGTCAGAAAACTTTATGTCCAAGCCATGGTGTGTCGCTAGTCTGCCAGAGTGAT
>NW_025784146.1:0-26744 GCF_021130785.1 Homalodisca vitripennis
GATCACATCGTTAACCATTATGGTAACGAGAACATTTAATAAATAAATTTGTAAACAAAAATTATTACCATCGTTCAGTGATACGAAAAATCAGTGACACTACGTTTCGAGATCTGCAATCTGATCTCTTCTTCAGGTAAAGAACTAACCTAACACATAATTACAATATTTGTTATGTTAACACGAAAACAATTATGTGTTAGGTTAGCTATTTACCTGAAGAAGAGATCAGATTGCAGATCTCGAAACGTTGTGTTACAGATTTGTTTTGTTTCACTGAACGATGGCAAATGTCCGGAAAAATCCTGTTTCCTTCCATCAATCCTTCCATCGTCAAAAACAAACTTCAAACAAAGAAAAATTAGCACGTTTATGTACGATGTTTAACATATGATATAATATAGGATATAGCTATCTATCAGAATAAATAAGTTATAAACTAAAAATGTTACATGCAACCTCAGCGAAGCGTCTTACGCATCACGTAGTGTAATAATATAATGTGACATTATTATGTTCCTACTTTGGCTTATCATAAATCTCTTGTACACCTATTGCTTATATTGAATGTGTTTTATTATAAAAATAACAATTTGAAGTATGTATCTGTTTTATTTGAATAAAGGAATCAATCAATAGCTGTAGGTACTCTATTGTCTAAATTGATTTTAGTCTTATAAGAATAATTATAAAATGTAATACCGTACACTTTCACGTCCTCCAGTTTTTCTTATAGAGTCGTTACTGGGGATGATTTATTTTAAAGATAAAATTATGCAAAATGTTTGTATTTGTTGAATTTTTAGAAATAATTCTCATATTATTTGTTATTTACCATATCAGGTACTTAAAAAGTAAATCTAGAGTTTAAAAGAAATCTTTGGTACGGTTATGTTATTGAATATTTAAAATAACAGATCAAACGTACAAAAATAGAACACAAAACATATGGCCAAGTCTGTCTGTCTATTGTCGGGTGGTTGAGTGTATCTGAGGGAGTGTGTTGTTATGAATGTGTGTGTGTGTGTGTGTGTGTGTGTGTGTACGCGCGTTTGAGAGTGAGAGTATGAGTACGAGTACGAGTGAGTGAGAGTGAGAGTGAGAGAGAGTGAGAGTGAGAGTGTGAGCGAGAGTGAGAGTGTGAGTGAGAGTGAGAGTGTGGGTGAGAGTGAGAGTGAGATTGTGAGTGAGAGTGAGTGAGACAGTGAGAGTGAGAGTGAGAGTGAGAGTGAGTGAGACAGTGAGAGTGAGAGTGAGGGTGAGAGTGAAGGTGAGAGTGAGAGTGAGAGTGAGAGTGTGAGTGTGAGTGTGAGTGTGAGTGTGAGTGTGAGTGAGAGTGAGAGTGAGAGTGAGTGAGACAGTGAGAGTGAGAGAGTAATTTCCCTAACAGGAAAATCATCCTAGAACAGTTGTTGTAGCTAGTGCTAAATCATAAAATATGTTTTACATGCAGTTGGTGTGAAGAGCTTGCTTCGGTTGACTGTTCTTGCCAGGTTTATAGCCGTTAGGTCAGGAAGGGCCGGGAGTTATTGTGTTTTTCACGCCATTAGTTGGTTCTTTGTACGTTATTAATGTCGGTTTATTATTGGCTGCCAGGATGTGTGATAAATAAACTTGAAAACTATCAAAATAAAGTTCGAGTTTAAGATTTTTATATTTCATTTGAAAACACTTTGGTAATTCCTATTATCGTTCTACATACTTGGAAGACATAAAGTAACTACTTACTTTTTCAATAGTGGATTATAACTTTAATCCATTTCAAGTTTTAAACAACTTCTAAAATTTGAAATGAGCTCATTTTTATTTACCTCTGTTTCGTACATTTTTTTGCTACGGATGGTTTTGAAATTTTAATTAGAAATCTGTCGCAAAATATAAACGAATAAATCATAGTTTTTCGGACATGGAAAACCACACAAAACAAGAGTATTGTGAAAAATTAAATTATTCTTGATGTTGTTTTAAAATGATTGGTTAACAGTTTACAACTTTACGTTTTTATATATTTGTAATAAATTATACTTTTCCATCCAAAAAAATGGGTTATAGACGATCGAACTCAAAATAGAGAAAACAAGAGCTTAAATTTATTTCTATTTTTAGACAGAATAAGAAACATTCGTTAGAATTAATATTGTTTATGTTATCGATTTTTATAATATAAAAACACAATTATTGTACTTTATTTTTACACATTATTGATTTTTTTCAGTACTAAGGCAATATTTGATTAAGCTTTTGATGCATAATGCATCAAATGATAATTTAATTTAATTTTTCTTTTATATTTTTGTTAGTTAAGAAAACTGTATTTTTTGTTTAAATTAAAGGAGAAAAATAGAGTTTTACGTAAATTTCTTTTCTAGAGAATGAATTTATATCCTAAACTGAGCATTTAATAGTCCAAGGATAGAATTTTTTTATCCATTTATGAAGTATGTAAGAGTAGTGGACTGTATCAAAGAAATGTAGAAATAAAACGAATATATTGACATGATGTGCACCCCTTCTCTGTAGAGCAGTTTGGTTTTGTGATGACTAAATACTCGCATTGTAATTATTGTTTAAGATGTTCAATATAAAGAATGCACATAGAGAAATAAAATATTACTGATACTTTGATAAGTATGTAAGCGGTACTATGAGTTCGGATAGCGGTACGGGAATCATCGATTTAACTTGATAAGCGATAAAAGACGCTACTGATGGGTTTCTAGGAAACTATTGTTGTTTTGTTTTTTCAATAGATAGCTTTATCAGTAATATTTGATAGTAATTGGGTAAAGCATTAGTTAGGCTGGGGCTGTGACGATTGATTTGAAATGCATGATATGATTTGGGTAGATTTGTAAAGTATGGAAAAAACAAAGTGCATTAATTTTAATTTGAGAGGAATATAGTGTTCAAATGTCTTAATTGCTTATGCAACTAGAGTGAATGTGCAACTGATCGTAAGGACATACTAGAAGACGGATATGGGTGTAAATTTAAACATTACTGAGTGTTTATTGATAGGGAACTAAGTCAGAAAAAAAATATTGCCAATTTAAAAAAGAAAAATGTATAGTGTATTTAAAAAAAAATTAACTGTGAAGATTGTGATAAGACTTACATTGGCCAGACAAAAAGTATCATTGAAAAACATTTAAAGAACATGAAAGATATTATAAATACAGACAAAGACGAATATCAGCTATTGCCAAACATGCACTAGAAACAAATGACACCTTTAAAAACTTCACATTATTATACAAAGTCCGTAAAGAAGAAGAACTCGACGCTTATGAAACATAATAGGCTACATAAAAAAACCATAAAGATGAAATGTTAAAAAATTATTATGGACCGATTCAAAATTCATCCCTCATGTATAAACAAATCATGTATTAAGCTGTATTCAGCTGATATTTGTTTTAAATTGTAAAATATTTATAGGCCTATTATTTCAAATTGTTGATTTACACCTGACGATGGCATCTTTGATGTATAAAGGCCTCGTGTGAAAAAATAAAATTATTAGATACGAATCCCTTTTCTTTTATAAAATAATATAAAATAGTACATTAAGAGTTTTATATTTTGTAAGAAATATGTGTGAGGAGGCTACTTTTAAAATGCTCCATTTTCCCTCGTTTCAGTAGGCTTAATTACGGCGTAATTAGTTGGGGAGGAACATATCTAACAAATCTCAAAAATGTATTAACCTATAAAAAATAAATGTATTCGAATTGTCTGTAAAACACCATGCACCCTTCTTTAACCATTTTCCAGCTACTTCATATACAGTACTTACTGTTAGAAATATGTTTATTTTCAAGGTTATGTGATCATTTTTTATAAAAAGTACGAACTGTGCTACAATTGTACATTATAGACAAGAATAAAGAAACTCAGATAATTATCCCGTCCCAAAGCCCAATGTTACTTATTTACAGAAACATTTTGTTACCGAGGATCTGTTTTTTAATACGATACCTCTTAAGTTAAGGAATGTTTACTAGCGTACAAGCATTTAGTAAATAGAATTGGATTATGAGCATAGAATAAGTAGAGCAAGTTTTCTTCTCTGTTATGCGTTTAAATGCTAGAGTGTAAACCTGTGTTGTTGTATCCTAGCAAATTTGAGTCACTTAGTTTATAGGTTAAGTATTAATAGTAGCATACCTTGATACAGTATTCCAATTACACCAAAACCTATTCACTCTCATATAGATCACAATAAACACAGTACACATATAATCACTTTAACACAAATACACACACAAACACGCGCGCGCGCGCACACACATTTACAAACCGAAGAACAAGCACGCACTGAAGACTTTAACGATGTAAGTTTTTATTGGTTTGCATTGTTGTTCTCAATTTATCTAGGTCAGCGACCTCCCCTCTCCGCCCCGCCTGAGCTTATCTATCAGCTGTTCGGTCTGGTGGCGAAAGGGGGGGAGGTCGCTGCAATCTGTATTCAGAGCTAAATTTATCAATGTCTTTATTATTTTGTTATATTTTTAATATTGTATTTTAATATAATTACTCACTGACACTTTTGAATGTACAAACATTACTGAGTTTGGTTTTCAATTTATTAGTTTTAAAATTTTACCTTTAGTCAAGTTTAGGATGGTTATGTATTTCATTCGTATATTATTCTGCTAGTCGTTAAAATGAGTTTAGATTTTGTCCTCCAATCAGGTTAGGCCTGAAAGATTCCTCTATGTTCTATTTATTGTTTGAAATTTAACAGTGAATGTACTTCTTAGTGTTATTATGTATGATTTTATTTTTATGTATATAGAGGTATTTCGGGTTAATATGAAATATTAAACTGTCACGTATAAAAATATTATATATGTAAAACATTAGAGAAATGAAGAAAGATTATTATTAGATAATAGGATTATAATGCAGGTTTCTTCACAGTAAGATATCTGCAAAACATCTGGGGGTATCAAACTGTCATGGATATTGGGATCGTTTTCTCTCTTGACTTGGCAGTAACAAATGGACTTCGTGTCCGGGTTCAAGAATATCTCCTTCAACATTTCCATTCTTAGTTTCTCATTTCACTTTTTCTTATTGCTCTTTAAATGTGCTGCACAGAATTTACGTTCATTGGACATAGACATACAAATGTTCATATATATATATATATATATATATATATATATATATATATATATATATATATATATATATATATATATATATATATATTTATATATATATATATATATATATATTTATACATATATATATCTCTTGTGTTAGTGTGTATGTGACTGAACTCCTCATAAACGACTGGACCTATTTTGATGAAATTTTGTGTGTGTTTTCAATGGAATTCGAGAATGGTTTAGATTCACAATTTGGTGCACTGAAAATGTTTTTTTAATTAATTTTTCATTTGAAAGTAGTTGTTTGATTTTGGAGTGTTTTACATTGGATCCGGCTGACTGCACTACGACACATGACGCAAAGTGACCTGATGTTTAATAGCTGTTAACACTTTCAGCTGAAGTCATCAAAGAGGCAAAAACAGGTTGTTTTTAGTAGTGTAATGCAGATTGCATAGAAGAAGTTTATTGCCTAATATCAAATTTAGATTGCACCAATAATCAATAAACTATCTAATGGAATGAAAATACTATTAAACGCTGTTATAAAAGCCACCAGATAGTAAAAAGCCATGAATGTTTGCACATAAGGTAATCGAATTTTTTTTAGATCGAAGGTAAATGAAAAGAGCCGAAAGAAAGACGCTTTATGATCGAAATTGGTTTTCGTTGATACATTTTCTTGATCGGAGCACAAAGCGAACTCCTCAAAGAAAAATTAATTTTAACAGAACGAATTTGATTCTTTATAACCTAATTAGTTTATTTAGATTCATCCATGTAAATTAATTTTACTGAATAACTTATCAACACCTAGCAAAAAGAAATATGGTACATACCTTCATATTGCGCCCAAGAGGCTCACGAAGGAACGAGTATAAATTATCTCATGAATGTGTAGAATGTGATAGAAAAAATACGTGAATATAGTGAATATAGTCTTTCAAAAGGAAATTACGTGTGAAGCCACGGGCAACTGCTAGTGAAATAATAAATACACCAACTCTGAGAATCATTTGTCAACATGAAAAAGAACACGAAGAGAATTAACAGTCTGATAAGTATGTCTGTGATATTTTTTTATTTTATCTGAAATCCGACGCTGTCACAGACTTGACTCCTGGAATCAGAATATATTTTTATGTGTAGAAAAACTCAGTTACCCCACCGTGCTTTGTAATCGTCTCCAAAACATTATAGTTCAATCAATTGTTCATCTGATGAGACAATTAGAACAATCTTTTTCTAAATTGCACTTTAGTTGGTAGTCTATGTGTTTCTGATGTCCAATGATGCAAAGAGTTCGAATGAGGCTCTTCATCGCCGACTTTTTTGTATCTCTTCAGACGAACATAACTCCAGATTCCAGGAGTCAAGTTTGTGACAGCGTCTGATACCAGACGCTGCAATGAAAGGATGGTGAAATGGATATAAATTCAACATTCTAAGTACCTTGTATTAAAATGTCATATGATTGTACTCATTCTGTTACACAATATTTGCTAACGCTTAGCCTCATTCCATGGAGTGACAAGTACCAGCTTTGTGCAACATTTTAAGTATACAGGTTAATTCATTCTCGAGATAGAATGCGGACAGATAGACTGACAATGTTTTCAGCCCTGCGAGGGTTAGTGCTTCGCTGGCGCTCAGCCAATGAGCTTTCTATTGAGTTCCTGATTGAGTTCGTGATTATGCAGTTTAAACTCAAATAAATGAGCTATTTATGTTGCCAAAAGCTTACTTTAGCCTATATGTATTAAATATTTTTTCATTGATTCAGTGCAAGTGTAGTGTTTTTGTAAAATTATAATTACATTGAGTTTGAAACGTCAACATAACCTAAACATGGCGCTGTGTGGGGTATGTAAGAAATCCTTTAGCACGAAACAGATTTAAAACTACTTGCTGTGATTGTGAATACGAAATTTCACGGAACATGTGTTAAGTTGAGTAAAGTAGATATTGAATATTTAATCTAGTGCTGGTCTTACATGGAGATGTGGCCCCATGTAGCGAAGCCAGACGTCGTAGTATGTCATTAGAATCTGAGGCTACTGAGGGTAAGCTAACATTGCAAGATGTTTTTAAAGCTATACAGGATTTGACTAAATGAACATAAGAACTCAATTACAAGAATTTAATAGGTCTTATGAGGCCTTGAACGATAATTTGGAAGAAAATACTAAAACCTTAAAAGAGCAACACTGAAAAATGAAAACAGTATTTGGAAAGAATTGATAGCCTAACTGCTGAAAATAAATTTTTGAAGGAAAGAGTACACACATTGGAAAATTAGGCTTGATGAGGCAGATCAATATTCTCGCAGGAATTGCGTAGAAATACAAGGCGTCTCAGTAAAAAATAATGATACCATCCAGACTGTCAAGGATGTAGGCAAGGCCTTAGGTGTAGATATTGAAGATAAGATGATAGATGCCTGCCATAACTCTGGGTAAAAAGGTCAATACAAAGGACACTCCAGGCATTAATTGTAAAAATTTGTCAGGAGAGTAGATGCAGAGGCCCTGCTGAAAAAGAGACGAGAGAAAAGAGACTTCTCCACCAGACACCTGAACTTGGCATCCGGATAACCCTATTTACATCAATGAATCTTTGTCCCCGACGAGGAGGAGGTTTGCTGGGCATGGCGAGGCAAGTGCGGAGGGAACGAGGTTAACAAGTGGCTTTGGGTGCGAGGAGGTAAGATCTTTCTCAGAAAAAGAAGATAATGGACCTGTAAACTGTTGTTCAATGCCAGGGCTGACCTTGACAAAATGTAATTGCTGTACTAAAAGTATTGTATATAGTTATAGTGTTTGTATATATAGTTAGTTATAAGTGTTATATGGTATCTAATAATCTATTTGATATACTTTGATTGGGTAAAAGTAACGCCTAATGGAGATTACATTGAAAGTATTGAAATCTTAAACCAAAGTGCAGGTCTGGTCATTGTCCATCAAAACATTAGAAGTATATGAGAGCTAATTTTGATTTATTTCTAGTGAACTTATCCGTACTAAAGTGGCTACCTAAAATAATAATTTTATCGGAAATTTGGATTAATGCTAATGAAACACCATTCTATAAAATTCCAAATTATATTTTACATGCTAAAACAAATGAAGATTATAGGGCTGGCGGTATTGCAGTTTTTTGTACATAGTAGCATCACTGATTTTTGAATCAATACCAATTCATTTTGAAACAGCTGATATAATGGCATTTTAACTTTTAAGGCAATGGGCTATCTTATAAATTTAATTGCTGTATATAAAAGGCACCAACATCCTATTAAAAATTTCATTGATGAATTAAGACAGTATCTACAAAAACCAAACATTAAGATGTGTAAGGTTTATGTTGATTTTGGGTGACATGAATATAAATATTTTAGATGATAATTCAGAAATTGACGATTATAAACTAACCTTGGCTTGTAATGGAATAGAAATCACTTATTACCGACCCTACTAGAGTAAATACGAATTCAAAAACATGTTTGGATCATGTACTTGTAAAATCAGCGAACAAAAATAAATTGGAAATTGAGGCGAGTGTGATTGATGTTTGTGTATCAGACCACTACATGACAGCTGTCTGCATGCAAGTAGGGGCCCCTCCCGCGCCGTCTGACTTGCTCGAGCTCGCGCAGTTGTCTTATCGCGTCAACAATGAACAGCTGATTAAAAAACCTCGAGATGGCAGATTGGAATGACGTTTTCCAGGAGCGTAACGCTTCTATAGAGCGTTTGAACGTATTTTATAATAAATAAAAATCTTATAATTACAAATTTCAAAAAGGGTTTTGTAACATCGAAACAATCTAACATAACTAAACTGTAAACACCTTGGATTGATTCAGCTATATGCAAGCGTATTAAAAATTAGAAATAATCTATTTAAGGGTCTTAAGAAAAAATCCTAATAACGAAGTAATGCAGAAAAAAGTTTAAAGAATTTAGAAATAAGTTGCTGATTGATATACGTGATCTAAAAAACAAATACTATTCTGAGCTTTTAAAAAACTACAATGGTAATTTCTAAAAAAACATGGAGTATTTTAAAGGACATAACGGGTCAGAAAAAATGCAATAATTCTGTGATAGCTTTGGAAGTAAATTGTAATATAGTATCTGATCCCGAAATAGTGGCTAATGAATTTAACAAATATTTTTATATCTATTCCTGGTGAACTAAGTAAAAACAATTAAGAAACCAAATAATAATTGATTACACGAATATAGAAAGATTATTTATGAAACAATGGACCACTCAATCAATGTTTCTATTCCCTGCAACTTTAAATGAGCTTATAATAGCAATTAATTCCTTTAAAAACAAGTAGCGCAACATGTCTGGATGGTATTAGCACATCATTAGTTAAAGATACCTATAGCAAATTTGCAGATGTCACTTGCTTTATATTATAAATTTGAGTTTTGAGAACAGGGGATTTTCCAGAAAAGTTGAAAGAGGCTGTAGTCATACCAATTTATAAAAACGATTCTAGAACCTCTTGTAATAACTACAGACCTATATCATTACTGTCCACATTTGCAAAGATATTTGAGAAAATCATGAAAAATAAGTTATTACAATTTCTCGAAAATACAAATTTTTTTCAGTGCAAACCAGTATGGATTTAGACAAGCCATGAGTACGGAAACGGCTTTGCTTGAGTTTATGAAGTAGAGTGGGTAATGGGATTTAACGATAGGAAAAATGTAACAGGGCTTTTTCTAGATATTACGAAAGCATTATTTGATACAGTTGACCATTCAATTCTTTTAAATAAATTATACGCTTGCGGAATCCGAGGGTTGTTTTTAAATGGTTTAAGAGTTATTTATCATGTAGGAAGCAATGTGTTAAAGTAAGTAGTACCTTAAGTCAATTTGGTGAAATAAAAATGGAGTACCTCAAGGGTCAGTTTTAGGTACCACATTGTTTTTTAATATATATTAATGATCTATGTAATGGAAGGTTTTACTGTAAGGTTACTGCATTTGCAGACGACACAGCACTTTGTTATGTTGAGAATTTATGGGGAGAAATTGAAGTAAAGATTAACAAGGATCTGAAATGCATTAAGGTGGTGGTTTTCAGTTAATTAATATGATATTAAGTCCTCAAAAAAACCAAATACATAAATTTTTCGTTAAAAGTGCCTTATCCACGTTTTAAAAATAAAAATTATGTATAAAATGTCTTAACTGTATAAGCACTATAATTCTCAATGTGATATAAATTGCAGTCTAGTGGAAGGGGAGGATTCGCTGAAATATTTGGGGTTATGGCTTGATAAAGATTTAAACTGGAAAACTCATATTTCAAAACTTAAACAAAAACTAAATAATGTAATAAGAATCTTCTATTATTTGAAAAATATGTATGATACTAAATTGCGTTAAGAATGATATACTTCTCCCTGGTGAACAGTAGGATGGAATATGCTATATCGTTCTGGGGAGGAACGTACAAAACTAATTTAAAGCCTATAATAACAGTTCAAAAACATTTTATAAGAATAATCATGAAAAGAAAGAAAACTGAATCATCCTACCCTTTGTTTTTGAGATTGAATATTCTTGCCGTTAAGATATATGTTTGTTTTTAAAGTTTTAAAAATATTTTTCTTGAGAAGCAAAAATCATAAGTCAACAAATAAATTTAAACTTAAATTAAGAAATGCAGAAGACTCATTAGTACCAAACCTTCAAATACTTTCTTTACAAAAACTTTTATTTATTTAGCACCAAAACTTTTTAATCTGTTACCACAGCATATAAAGAGTCAGTATATTCAATTAATATTTTTCTAAAACAGCTTAAAAAGTGGCTATTGTCAATGAAGGATATTGAAGAAGTACTTTTTAAAATTAATGTTTTAAAAATGAGATTTTTTCCTTCCTTGTAATCTGTTTCCAATAATGATAATAATGCATAATTTAATTTATGTTCTGGTTTTTGTTCATTGTGTTCTCCATGTTTATTTGTTTAATTTTTTTACATTTAGGCTTAGTTGATTATTTTATGTATAGTTAAGATTTTTTATTAAGATTTTTTATTAATTTAGTTGTGTTTTTATCACGAACTTCATGTAGAGTAAAAATAAATAAGTTTTACTAAAATATTACTGTAACTGTTTTTAAAGCTGCTAGTTTTCTGTTAATTTTATGATATTTTATTACTCCAAACAGGCTTTGCCTTGGAGTTTTTTCTCTTTATTTCTCATAGTGATAGTGTTATAGTAGTTTTAGTTGCATATGTATGTATTGTTTATGTGTAAGTAAATGTAATGTTTTTTGTTAGTTTGTAAAATTTTATAAAAATCGTATCTGTAATTTTTATTTGTGAGAAATAAAGTTTCTTTCTTTCTTTCTATTAGTTAGCTAACTCCTTTCCTCGTGTGAAATGGATTGTGGATAATATCTTTCTTGGCCTTGGTATCACTAGATTTATAATTACATTATAACTAAAAAAGCATTACTAGTAACTTTTTCATAAGACGAAACTGGATAATTTAAAGAGTGGCTTCAAAAAAACCAAAAACTGTAAGAACTATCTCCTTGCATTTGTAAGAAACTGGTTGGATTAATCAAATTATAAAAGGCTAAATAAAATATTTAATTTTTTCTAAAATGCCACTAAGACAAACCCACTATACAGAGTTATAATAGTAGGCACTTCAGTTATTGAATATAACGGCTACATAATTAAAATAGACACAAAAGTATATTTATTATACTTAAGGAGTTATATGCAGATTCTGCTTAGTTTTTTCGGTTTTAACTCTTGTCGTTTATAAAAGATTTTATGATAAAAATGTATTGTTTATAGAATATTATCTATTAAAAGTTTTACTCGTAATAAAATTACTCGACATTCACCAATAACGACTTTATTTTACCATTTAAATTCTGACATTGTATTTATCAATTTAAATAACAGATCATAAAAAAAAATACTTGCACCAATATCAAATATTTTAACTGTAACGGATGTGAAAAACTACTCACGAAGTTTACATTTTAACTACAATGATTGTATCTTCATTTGATTGATTGAGCCCAAATTTCGATTGACCATGATGTCCTCAAATGAAACAGCTAGGTTGATATCCGGTTACTGTTCGGCATTGTCCTCACGATTCTTCTACCAATCTCTTTTATAACTTATCGGCTACTTTCGATAACTGCCGCCTAACGTTAGAGACTATTGTGATAAGTACGTCATCACTGTCCTCACGATTCCTCTACCAATCTCTTTTATAACACTTATCGGCTACCTTTCGATAACTGCCGCCTAACGTTAGAGACTATTGTGATAAGTACCTCATCACTGTCCTCACGATTCCTCTACCAATCTCTTTTATAACTTATCGGCTACCTTTCGATAACTGCCGTCTAAGTTAGAGACTATTGTGATAAGTACCTCATCACTGTCCTCACGATTCCTCTACCAATCTCTGTTTATAACTTATCGGCTACCTTGCGATAACTGCCGCCTAACGTTAGAGACAAGTATGTGAAAGTACACTCATCACTGTCCTCACGATTCCTCTACCAATCTCTTTTATAACTTATCGGCTACCTTTCGATAACTGCCGCCTAACGTTAGAGACTATTGTGATAAGTACGTCATCAACTGTCCTCACGATTCCTCTACCAATCTCTTTTATAACTTATCGGCTACCTTGTCGATAACTGCCGCCTAAAGTTAGAGACTATTGTGATAAGTACCTCATCACTGTCCTCACGATTCCTCTACCAATCTCTTTTATAACTTATCGGCTACCTTGCGATAACTGTCGCTAACGTAAAGAGACTATGTGATAATGTCCTCACGTATCACTGTCCTCACGACCTCATCACTGTCCTACGATCCCCAATCTCTCTTTTATAACTTATCGGCTACCTTTCGATAACTGCCGTCTAACGTTAGAGACTATTGTGATAAGTACGTAATCACTGTCCTCACGATCCCTCTACCAATCTCTTTTATAACTTATCGGTTAAGCATTGGATGAGTTAACTCTTTTGTAACTAATACAACCAATGGCACTACTGATGAACCTTAATATGTGTATCTTTAGGGCTAAAAGAAGTACATTTGGTTTTTGGTAGCATATGAATTGATGCGCTCTTACAAAGGTATTTAATCTTAAGAAGAAATATTGAGAGATACGGGACATAGCCAATTTAGAATGCTTTCAGCTAAAGTTGTTATAATTTGACGTGGAATATTGAATAGAAATATTAAGTAGAATCTGTAAAATAAATTCCACTTATTTGTACAAATGTTATTAGACTAGGGCTTGTTTTCTTTGTTTTCAAACCAAATTAATACTAACAGTTCAGAGCAAATTTCTTGTTTATCTCTATTTCAAAGTCAAAAATTACTAATAAAGTGACAGAAGATTATAAAGGACTCGACAGTACCTTCTAAACAATCATGTTGTTGCCTGTCTCACTGTCCGTCTGTGTCATTGGTACATAGGTTAATATTGGTCCAAGGGATAACCCTATTGATTTTAGGATCACAGATAAACAGCAATATATCCGTCTGTCTGTCCGTCATGTCATGACTATTGGTACATAGGTTCCTATTGGTCCAAGGGATAACCCTATTGATTTTAGGATCACAGATAAACGGCAATATATCCGTCTGTCTGTCCGTCAGTGTCATGACTATTGTTACATAGGTTCCTGTTGGTCCAAGGGATAACCCTATTGATTTTAGGATCACAGATAAACGGCAATGTATCCGTCTGTCTGTCCGTCAGTGTCATGACTATTGGTACATAGGTTCCTATTGGTCCAAGGGATAACCTTATTGATTTTAGGATCACAGATAAACGGCAATATATCCGTCTGTCTGTCCGTCAGTGTCATGACTATTGGTACATAGGTTCCTATTGGTCCAAGGGATAACCCTATTGATTTTAGGATCACAGATAAACGGCAATGTATCCGTCTGTCTGTCCGTCAGTGTCATGACTATTGGTACATAGGTTTCCTATTGGTCCAAGGGATAACCCTATTGATTTTAGGATCACAGATAAACGGCAATATATCCGTCTGTCTGTCCGTCAGTGTCATGACTATTGGTATATAGGTTCCTATTGGTCCAAGGGATAACCCTATTGATTTTAGGATCACAGATAAACGGCAATATATCCGTCTGACTGTCCGTCAGTGTCATGACTATTGTTACATAGGTTCCTGTTGGTCCAAGGGATAACCCTATTGATTTTAGGATCACAGATAAACGGCAATGTATCCGTCTGTCTGTCCGTCAGTGTCATGACTATTGGTACATAGGTTCCTATTGGTCCAAGGGATAACCCTATTGATTTTAGGATCACAGATAAACGGCAATATATCCGTCTGACTGTCCGTCAGTGTCATGACTATTGTTACATAGGTTCCTATTGGTCCAAGGGATAACCCTATTGATTTTAGGATCAAAGATAAACGGCAATATATCCGTCTGTCTCTCCGTCAGTGTCATGACTATTGGTACATAGGTTCCTATTGGTCCAAGGGATAACCTTATTGATTTTAGGATCAAAGATAAACGGAAATATATCCGTCTGACTGTCCGTCAGTGCGATTACTCTTTCGTTACATTCTGTCTCGTCCTTCATTTCTTCGCACGTAAAACAATAACAATTTCCAGCAATATTTATTCTGCTATTGACTATTTTATGAAAATTTGCCATATCTAGCACACAATAGTATATTTATATACAGTATAATGATATATTTATATACATTGTTATTATAAAATTAAGTACTATATTGTAAAATATGTATATATTTTTTATGATTAAAGTAATAAGCTTATGTTAATTTTACCATTATTAGTTGTAGTTTGGCACACTCTTTTACACACATAATTTCTTTAAAAATTCGTTCTTTCAATTTACAATTTAATGTAAGAATTTTATTTAATTGTCATTTTACCGTGGAGGTAAATCTTAGCATAGGGTTCCCTTATAATTGGGCTTCATGCCTGTAAGGGCTACCTTTTGCGGGAATTTGCAGATTTATAGTAGTAATTATTGTTAGTTGTGAGTAATTATTGTATATTTATGAACTGTTTTAATCATGTATTATTTGTTTCATTTCATTTGAAAGAAACTGTCTTTGTATATTCCTGCAATAAAGAGAGTTTTCTATTCTATTCTATTTTATTGTATTTATACTAATTTTAAAACAGAAATCAATCAAATTATCCAAAAGTGAATTTTATTCGGACTCTACTGTGCCTGCCATTAAGCTGTTTATTATTTTGTTGTATTTTAGCTGTAATTGCTTAATATTCTTAAGAAGTTACCATAAATGTCAACTTCTGAAACCAAAGAGAGTTTGCCACGTTATGAGGACGAAGTGCGGGACAGTGTGCGTGAGGCCATTCCTGATGAGGTTATTGCGGGAATGCCCATCGCCCAGGCATGCTGATGAGGGTAAAGCCCCTTTCAAACTTTACAACGCCCTTAAGTGTCTTAGCACCATGTCAAACCCTATTATGCTCCATAAATTTATGGCAACTCCAACGATTGTTTTTGCAACTAATATTCCATACCTCACATGCAGGGTTTTTACATATTACTGGTATGAGTAATATTGTTTTCTCTTAGAAGAATTCTTAAGATAATTTAGTTTTAACATAATAAATTAGTCTCAAGTCAAAATAAAATACATTAATACATAAATATTTATAATTTATTCACAGTATCTTCTATGGTGGAGGACGTGCACCACCACAAGTAAGTTTTCTCAGATGTTTCTTTAATCCACATGAAGGTCGAAACGGATAAAAATATATTCCAGTTAGTTAAGTAAATAATTTTAAATCACATTTTAAACTCAAATAAAACTTCTGAACTTATAACAACCTGAAATGTATATTTAGATGCACTTTACTTTTAAAGAGCCATTCTAAAACTTCTTCTTAAATAGTTATTGTTATTTTCTAAAATAAACTTTAATTGTTACATATTCGAACCAAAAACTAATCTCTTACTTTTATCATAAACAACTAAATATCCTTTATTTATACTTAACTCAAACTGCAGTTCATTTATTTAATTTTTCCGTTTCACAGAAACCCTTAATAAGAAAATAACACACAACTATATGATTTTTTTGGTATTCTTGCATGAACAGAGTGTCCTAGAAGTCTTCCCCAACCTTCAGATATTATTTATAGACCAAAAAAAATCAAAATGTCATCTTCAAATTTTTTAAAAGTCAAAAACTACCCGAGAAGCCGACAATCTCTTTATCATTTAACACTTTTAACTTTAATGTGTAATTTGTTATATCAATTTTAATTTGAGCACAGCTAGATGTAATTAATTGAAACTTTTTACATTGCTTCATGACCCAAAGATATAATTTAATAACATAAATATTTTACAAGCCTTATTTAAATAAAATACTGTTATTAACGTATATTCAACGCAAATGCCTTACAAAATAAACATGGAAAAAAAACACTTACGGTATCAGGTTTTATTTTAATTTTTTAACATATTGATTTCAAAACAATACCAACTATCTAACTGACAACACTGCATGGGAGCCACAACAATAAATTAGCTGTTTTAATTTAATTTGCTCTCAAACTGGTCAACAGCCGATATCGTTTTCAATTCAAAATTCGTCTACTCTGTTCTTTTAGAAATAAACTGATTTAAATTAGCAATCACATTTCAATAACATTATACCTTTTTTTAATTGAAAGCAAAATTTATTTCTGTTAGTTATAATCGATACGCACTTAATAAGGATACTAATGTCACAGTTAAACATCCATGCATTGTTTTAATCAGTTGTATTAGGTTTTAGTTCCTAGTAAGAATTAATTGGCTACTTACTATTTTGTCTGACATAGTTTAGAAAACCACTTTTCAAACTCATACAAAATACAAAAATTCTAAAGTAACATACCTTCGGCTTTTATGAAAACACCGATATGTTACAAGGCTTTGTCACCAAACCTGATACATTATTAACTAGCAGTTACCCGCGGCTTCGCATGCAATTTCGTAAACTTTGCACGTGTATGAGCACTTCTTTTCCAAGTAAATTATATTAATAACACTAATGTTGAGTTTGCCTTGTAGCTAAAATTAAGAGAATATGTAAAAAAGTGCACATTTATGTTAATTGTTTTTATTCCGATTTTGCCTTTTTCCCCCTATTAATAAAATTCATATACATACTCAGATCTGAGAATCCTACTTCAGTCAAAAGACAACTAGGATGGGTTTTAAAACAGTCAACATTTATAGTAAAAGTTAGTAACTGCGTCTTTGATATATGTATTACAGCACTTAGCAAGCAGTGCAAACTTAATATATGCTAAAATGTACATTTAAGTAATTTTTTACTAAACCTTTTAATTTTATTATCTGGATATTTTCTCACTCTGTACTTAAAAGCGATTGCAAAAAAGGCTGAATAGGAAGTGTCACTATCAAGCTTACTCTATGCTTTCAAGACTATAAATATAAAAAGGTTTAAAATAGTAGTTAAATTAATTAAACGTACAATTGTGCTGACAGAAAACAATGTTTACACAGAACAGGTGGTCATGCCTTATCATCTAATACGAGTACACCCTTTCCATACAAATTCTCTTACAATACAATTTTTATTTTATACGATGTTTTTCTAAATAATACCTTAATTATACTTATCAAATCGTACGATCTACTAACTGGAAATTTTTATATATATTTTGTACTTTTTGTGATTCAATGTTTATTGAAATTATATATTGTAGGTTTTTTATTTGAAGGTTTAGGATTTGTTACTACTTTTACTTTTATCGTTCATTTTTTACTTAAAAAGTTGACTTAAACTTGATTATTTAAGTTTTTGAACACATATCTTACACTAAGTAGCCATACTTTAAACACCTTCAATTCTAGGTAGCAACATAATTGCAGTTATGTACATAAACAGTAAATGTATCTTTATTTCAGAAGGCGTTCAAATAGATGATGAATAGCTGCAGTAGAGTAAACGTGAACAGACATTTAATTGGTAAATTTTTTGTTGCAAAAAGAGTATTAGTATACATTATGATTTTTTATATCCTTCTCTGTAATCTTTAAAAAATTTTTATTATGAAGATTTAATTACTGAGAAAAGGGTTCATACTAATATTTATATAAGTAGAAAATGAAAACTGAGGTATATAAGTAGCCAGAATTTTATAAATCTCTCAAACATATGCGATTTGAAAATTTGAAAATACCACGTAGTATTCAAATTAATTATCTTATAAATGAAAAGTTATGGGATCAGAAATACATTAAGCGAAATATGTAAAGAAAATCAATTTTATTGATCGCATATATACCAGCCACTCACTAATCAATAGTCACTAATCCAGCATTTAAAACAATGAATTATTTCCTAACCTAACCGAATTCCCAACCATAAACAAGAATTACTCTCTAGATATTGAAGCTTGCAACATTTGTGGGCTGTTTCGAATTCAGAGTCATCCAAAAGTCAGTGGCCACTCCTCGTAGGAAGCCACACTCCTACACAAGATTTTCAAATCGCAACCCCCACATGTAACACTTTGTTGGAAATTGAATTAATAAAAACATTTTTGCCCAAACCGGAAGTTTCTATTTATCAACGCTCCAAGATGATGGCCACTAAATTGCGGGAAATATGGTTTCCAGCTATTTTGAAAACGGATTTGCACGAAATGGTTTTGGGCGGTTTTCGGGTCAAGAAACACGTGCCTGATATCAGTTTTAAAAATTACTTACTCATTTCCAAGATTTCGGCATCCTAAAAAGGAAAATGGTTAGCCTTCTTCCCCTAGTCATTTTTTGTGGATTAAAATGCAAATCAGTACATGGGGGTTTTCAGGCCTGAAGCACGAATTTGGCATTATGAAGTTTATTATCGATTTATCACGCAGACGGAGAGAAATTAAATTTTCCCAGCCTGTCAAGTGGTATTCATCGCTACCGCACTGCCATTAATTTTTTTTTTTTAATAATAATCAAATAGCTTAATCATTTATTAATTGATAATTAGTACCTAATGAATTAACACAACTAGTGAGCCAATATAGGTTCACAACGATTGATGTTCTAGAAGCTAAAAAGATCTATTTAAATAGATATACTCATGATGTATTTCATGAAAAATCGAGGAAGACATTGAAGGTGTCAGGTAAGCCTCAATATTTCGAGTTGAAGAGAAGGAAGTTGCTCGACAGATTGGCTTCATTTTTCTCGTGTCCTTTGTTTTATAAACAATACCTGCTGCTCCTTTTCACTCTTTGCTTTAGTGTTTTTAGGGTTTGATAGTGAATTTTTGAATGAAAGACGGGAAAAACTTTCTTAAACATGTCATAAACATTACTTTTTCCAATAAATCATGAAATGTATATATGTATATATAAACAAATCCTGAACCTTCAAATAGTGTACCTTGTAAATATGTATATTTAGTTTCATTTAGTAGACCTATGATATATATATATATATATATATATATATATATATATATATATATATATATATATATGTAATGTATGCTATATATAATATAAAGAACTTCGATGCTGTGTTTTAACTAATTGCGAACACATTACATATCGTCTTTATAGAAATGAAGCTTCTTGCAAACTTTCAAGACCATAGGTTAGTTCTTTTTGAGATATTGTGTGGACAGACAGACAGACAGAAAGAATTAAATTTGTTCAATCCCACGAATAATAGACTTTGATTACGCTAAGTAAAATGCAGTTGGTGATTAAATAGATATAAATAGCTCTTGGGCCGTTTGAATAGCGTTCAATCCATCTTGATCAATTTAAGCATTGTAACAACCCAGATTCATTATCTCTCTTAACGTGGTGATGATCAATATAAGCATTGTAACAATCAAAATTCACTATTTCTCTTAACGTATTTATGATGAATATGAGCATTATAACAACCAAGATACATCATTTCTCTTCACGCGGTGATGATCAATATGAACATTGTAACAACCCAGATCCATTATCTCTCTTCACGCGGTGATGATCAATATGAACATTGTAACAACCCAGATCCATCATTTCTCTTCACGCGGTGATGATCAATATGAACATTGTAACAACCCAGATCCATTATCTCTCTTCACGCGGTGATGATAAATATGAGCAATGTAACAACTTAGATCCATTATTTCTCTTCACGTGATGATGATCAATATGAACATTGTAACAACCAGATCCATTATTCCCTTCACGTGGTGATGACATCACTTGTAACAGCGATCACACATATCGATTCTGGTACAGCTCTATTTGTAAGTGTCAGAATGAAAAGGCCAATATCGATATTGTCAGTTCTCTGAATCATTTGTCATTCAACTTCACATCAAAACTTTCACCGCCTGGAACAATGCCCAATGTCGCCGTGCAATATTTGTGGGAGCAATATTCTAAGTACAATAATGACTTTATTGGAGACATATCCTATAATATTGTCAGTACCTTTGTCATTAATTTGTTGCAAATAATATATGTCCTTTACGGTTTAAAATTATTTAGTTTGTGAAATGTTTTTTCCAATTTATAGTAAAATAGGATGCAAATCAGGATCTGCACTATATTTATATGCAGTTTATCCAAATATATCTTGTAAAATATATAAAAAATAATATATAATTCATATTAAACCTTAAAATCATTATTTATAATGACTTTAAACATTTCTATGGAACGTTTTTTGTATGCCTGTGCAGGACAGACTTTTAACGAAGCTAACAACCAAACCTTTAAAATTAGTGGTTTTTTATCAAACAAATATTTTATATGTAAAGCGTGGGAAAGGGTTTGCCAAATCAATGTATGTCGTGTCGGTCCAGTTGGAATCTGCCACAAACAAATTGCAAAAAGCCTTCCGCTGTAGTGTGTTAAAATTCATATCCAATAGAACCATGCAGTTTTTACACAACTGAATTGCGGTGTTCTTACATTCTGTATTGCTGTAAACGCGAATTGTGGTTTTATATTATTTGCCAATCATTGTAACTGAAATGCCGGACTGTTGTTCAGAATATGTGCTTTATTGTATTAACTTGGAATTATTCCAATGCGGTTCTTTTTTTTATACCCAAATAAAATATAATGGATATTTCCTATGTGGTTCAAATAATATTGGATGGATTATTAATTTTTATTTCTTTCCTATTAGAGGTCATTTTGAGAAATGAAAACATCTCTACTAAGTCAGAGCAGGCATTTTTAATTTAAAAAAGAGCGGTTCCGAATATTTTAAGTTGAAATTAAACACTTAAACTAGTTTATTTTCGGAAAAATACTGTTTATTTATTATACTATTGATATCTTGTTGATTTTATTTATCTAATTTAATTGATAATCTAATCTACATGACTATAAATCCTCATAAAACTTTATTACGTACGACAATTTAAAATATTTACCCAAGCGAGTAAATTTATTAATATTTTGGAATTTTGTAATACTATTTTTATTTTAAAGAGATAGGAATACAATAAACCACGTGACGTGTAACAGAATTTCCAGAATTTGCTTGAAGTTCAGAACATTTCAAGCTAAAACTCATTTATCCTCAAGATATCCTGTTGAAGGACAGACATAAATTTTTAAAACAGAGAATACACTTTTAAATAAATAAATAAGGACTTTATTTTGGAGCGGTTTTCAACAATAATTGCTGGTTTACAAAACGACTCATGTCTTATTATAGTTCATAAAAATTAAAAGCTTATTTTATAGTTATTAATAAATAAAACATAATATTAGACATACAGTTATATATGGCTATATCACCTTGTATTGTACATTAAATACTTGTATATATTTTCTTTGTATGTCGTTTCAGATACACCCTGGCCTGTTACGCTGGAGGACAGTTCATTATATAATTTGGGAGCAAAGTACGCAAATCGTTTTCTTTCAAATTCACGGCGAACGCGAGGCATCTCCAACACTTGATCCTGTCTAGTACTGCGAGATCGGACTTGAGACCTGCTTTTTAGTTTTTCTCTCAGATATCCCGGCCTGCCAGTGGTCAGGATTCTGTAAACCAGGCATGAGGAGCGCAGGGTACAAGTATCAGCTACAGTCAACAAACCCAGCGATCGTCGAGCCTCCGAAACATGGTCAAACCTTCTTAAACCACATACATACCTTACACACATATTTTGGACCCTCTGTAATTTTTCTAAATCTCCTTTAGACACAATGTTGCCATAGACAGGGAGGCAATAATCGATCACAGAGAGCACAAGAGCCCGGACAAGGCGAAGCCTGGTCTCTCTAGGAAACATGTGCCTATGCTTGTATAGCATTCTCAGTCGACCAAGTGTTCGCCGACAAACAGCACTTACATGACCAGATAGTGTGAGGCCACTATCAAGCATGAGGCCCAAGAGCTTTGAGGGATTCACACTCCTTCAGTTTTACAGCTTACGGAATAATAGGCTTTAATGATGCTCTGATAAATCCCAACACAATCTTTTCTCTCTTTTGATAATGAAGTTGCCGTAAAAGTTAAATTATACTTATGAAACCATCATCAAATCCTCTTGCTTAGAATTTAACGACTAATATCAAATTTTAAAAAAATATTGCACAAGTATACGTTGTATCTAACTTTACCTCTGAGGCACATATCATCGTATGGAGACAAAGTGGGACAACTCCAGGCTGTTAGTCGAGGAGACGTAATGACGTCATCAATCTGATCTCTGTCGTCAGTTTATGGCAGAGTTTCCACCAACCAGCTCTTAAATTGTCTCAGCAATCTCTGCTACAGTCCGTTACTGGAGCTAATGGAGCTGGATGCCTATAAAAACAGTTTTTCTTAGCTTCTGGTTAGTCTGCGTAGAAGACGTAGCCGTACATCCCATAATTCAGTCTTAGAAATTATTATCTGTTATTTTTTCAAAGGTAACTCAAGTAGTAACACCACTTTGTATTCCATGGTCTTCTGGAGCTTAAATGATACAATTCTATAAAACTATTCTATTAATAGAGCCAGCCAATCCCCGAAAATTTGCAAAATCTGAGATTAAGTGAAAAAGTACGAAGGAGCAATAGCGAAGGCACTGCTAATTAATTCAATGATTCCAAAGAAGTATACATAAAAAAAGTGTGTATATTGAATTTTTAGACATAAACAACTTAGAATTAGTTTTACAACTTTTAATAAGATGGTTTCAATATAGAATATATATCATTTGATATTAACATGAAACCACTTTTTCACTCATATTATTATTGTATATAATTATTTGTTTTTGTAAATTAATACCAACAATAGTAATTCCATGGAAATTAAGTTTATAAAAAAAGAATTCAAATTAGAGCGCTAGTAATCCGAAACACTCAACTCTCAAGATGAATAGTTTATTGGATAACATTCTAGTTTCTATTGATGGAACTGACTCGGACAATACATTGGTGGTGACGTCATGGTTATTGACCATCGCAATACAGTGGTATGCAGTATAGCTCACTGTATTGTATCAATACATTTTTGAAATGGGTTGTACCCAACAGCAAAACAACGCCCGCAACTGCTTATTGCTCTATTGTACATTTTATTCCCCGAAAAATACTGCAGTGGTTTTACTGAAATCCGAGAGCCACTGGGAATGTTGCAGTTATTTTTTTTTTTTCGAATCGATTGTTTACGATGGTGTCCCTACTATTTCATGGCGTGCAGTCATTTCAGTTATAAAAATCTAATTTCTGTAGAAAAGTGAGTTTAAAAAGAAAATTATAAAAGGTAGTATACTATTTTTGTCTTTTACGAAAATTTATTTTCAAACACTGATCCACGCCGAACTCTGGTGGGAAGGGTTAATTTAATGTGAAAGTTGAATTTAGCACCAATTAAATCAAGCCTCCGAATAAAATGAGCCAGCACGGAATACAGCGTCAAATTATCAAAATTATGGCAGCCATTTATTTATTTATTCATACATACGGCAATCGCCATTTTACAAAAATGTTTACAACATGGTGTTCGAAATATTGATACACTTTTTCATGCATAGCCACTTATATGCGATATTAGTACTACTGGACTAGCCATGGTTAAAGAACAATTGAATATGGTATACATTTAAAGTTAATAAAATAAAACATCAAAGGCAAGATAGAAACAGAGATAACAATGGTCACCAAGATGATTATATAATAATGTACATGCTAAGTGTATGCAACTTGTGCATCAAAGACAAATTGAAAACAAGGTAACAAGATAATAACTACATGCTTCATGCTAAGCGTGTGCTAACTCTAGTGCATGGGTCAATAAACAACAAGACAAAAATCAACAAGACAACCACATGCTAATACTAAATACTATAAGTGCTCTAAGTACATGCTATAGGTGTGTGCTGACGGTATAAACTATGAAAATTTAACAATGAAATGGCAAAACAATATAGAACCAAAAATAAACAATATAACAAAATACTAGCAGGGATGAGCAATTAAAGGTAGACTCTTGCTTTCAATGTTCACCATGCTCAGACACCCAGGAGAAGACCCCCCTCCGAAACACCAGCATGGATACGCCCAAGAATTCCAACTGGTGGGCAGTATTTCCCAAACGCAGCAGACGTGGAATTACACTCTGGTAGGCGTAGACAGTCCGGTGTGAGTGCTTGGAGAAAGGCTGCAGAGGGCGGGTTGCGGCAGGTACATGGAGGTCTATGTGACGCAGGAGCTCAGGGCAATCAACAAAACTATTGACAATCTTGAATAGAAATATAAGGTCAAGAGCCACTCCTCTAGATGAAAGCGAAAGGATCTGGTGTTGGCTTGCAATAACCTTTATATCAACATCAGGATAACGGATGCCAGTTCTAACTCCTAACAATCGCAGAAAACGTCCTCTGAACTTTATTTAGATGGTCGCAATGTCCAATCTGGTGGGGAGCCCAGACAGTAGAACCATATTCAACAATGGGACGAACAAGAGTCACGTAGAGGGTCTTCAATGTTGCAGGAGATACGACGTTTCTTGATGTTCGGGAGATGAACCCTAGAACACAATTTGCTTTAGCACAAGTCTTGGTGATATGTATACCTGGATCCAAGGATGGTGTCATGCCCAACCCCAAGTCCTTTATAACTGTCCACTCTATCCAGTAACAAGCCATACAAAGAGAAGTCAAAGTGCAGCAAAAATTTTTGATCTTCCAAATGACATTACTTGACATTTATGAGCATTCAGTTCCATAGCATTCCTATCACACCACTGTTCTATCCTAAGCAGATCCTCCTGGAGCTCATGTTGTTGATGGATTGAAGTCACCTCCTTCAAGATTTTAACATCATCGGCAAATAGAAGAAAGTTGCCGGCTAGTGACTCCCCGATATCTTTTATGAACAGGCCAAATAGAAAAGGACCGAGAAGGGACCCTTGAGGCACACCCGATGTTACGTTCACAACATTCTTGGAGAGTGATGACGCAAATTTGACTTGAAGGGTTCTCTGTCCACTGAGATAGCTTTGCATCCACAAAAGAAGAGGCCCAATAATTCCGTATGGCCTCAATTTAGCTACCAGATGGCTATGGCTGACCCTGTCGAATGCCTTAGCAAAATCCAAATACAGGCAGTCAACTTGGTGGAAACGAGAGAAAGAGGAAACAACATAGTCACTAAAGACACAAAGATTGGTGGTCGTTGATTTTCCAGGGCGAAAGCCATGCTGCTGTGGGATGAAGACACTCTTGAATTTAAAGGATAATACGTCCAGGATCAAACTTTCAAAAATCTTGGCAAACACTGACTGAATCACAATAGGACGGTAATTTGTTACTTTAGATGTAGATCCAGATTTATGAACTGGTACAAGATAACCAGGCTTCAACGAGTTCGGAAAAGAGCCATCACGCAGCAGCAGCCTGTTTGAGATAAACAGGTAGGTGAGGATCCAGAAGATCACTGCATGACTTCACAATGGCCGGAGTTATGCCATCCGGTCCAGGTTCCTTGGAGTCATCAAGGTCCTGTAGTTTTCTTTCAATCTCAGTGGCCGAGAAAAGACAGGACGAAACGTTGGTGTTGGATTCATAATTGTAATCAGTATGACAGTCAGTATGTGGAGTGTAGACGGTTGAGAAGTAATCAGAGAATAAGTCACACATACCCTGGGGTTCATCAGCTGAAAATAAGCCATATTGAAGTCTGCTGGGTACAGTGTTAGCCTTACTTAAGGACTTCATATGACCCCAGAAGGATCGGGGGTTTTCCTTTATGCTATTGTTGACAGTAACAAAAAAACTCCTGTTGGCATGCCCTGGCAAGAGTTTTGCACTGTCGCCTGACCACTCTGAAAGCTTCATAATCACAGTCTAGAAGAGAAGTTTTGTAGTTTCGGTGGAGTAGTTTCTTCCGTGAAATCAATTGTCTAAGTTCCCGGGTAACCCATCGAGGGTAAGTAGACCCGTTCTTTCTTCTTACAGGTGAATCGGTCTTTATATAACTCCCCATATTCTAACAGAACCTGTTGAAGGAGGCTTCAATGTCCGGACAGCTGGGATCAGGGTAATTCAGGGACGCAAGCCAGGGTCTG
>NW_025784147.1:0-26056 GCF_021130785.1 Homalodisca vitripennis
AACGAATAAATTTGGGATTAATGTTGTACAACGAATTACCGTTGAATTAGAATTAAACGTCAAACAAAATTGTTGTATGGGATTCATTTATGATTCCTTGTTGTGGTTACTATTGGCTTAAAGATGGTTTTGAAGCCAGTTATTGTTTTAATCTATATTTTAATGTTTCAAACTAAATTATTAAATTTCAAAACAATTATTCTGTAATATTAATCTTTATTTCTTTATATTAAGATATGCGTATATTCTTTCTTTTAAAATTACTTATAACATATATGTACTCGTATATTTGTAATTAAAATTCTGTTTGGATTCTATATAAAATATAAATTTATATAGAGTATATATTCTTTAAAATTCTATTTCTAAGAAATTATTCTTTATAACTTCTCTATATATTTGTAATTTAAATTCTATATAATATACTGATATTTAAGGAGATTGTTTCTATGGTTATACTAAACTTATTTTTAACTATAGTCGGATTTTTAAGTTTATGGTATTCTTTCTGCATGTACGTATGTTAAAAAAAAATATATTTTCATTTTAGATACTTTCAAATACAAGGTGTGTTCAAAAAATAACGTGAAGTTTCGCGTGTTTGGGGACTCTGATTACCATTACTTTTTTATATTGGTATTCTAGCTTTTAAAATATAATATAATTTCCAGCTCTATTCATTGTTTACTGCTCAGTGGCAGCTGCTAAGTCTTTTATTAACTGAGCTATTTTCGTTTATTAAAAAAATGGATAAGAAATTTGGTATCACATTTTTGTGAAAATAAAATTGTACCAAGTTGCGGAAATGTTAACAAAGGTCTATGGGTGAATCTGCTATGAGTAAATCAAGGGTTTACGAGTGCTAAACGTTTAAACGATGACTGTGAAGGCACTGACGATGATGAACTCTTTGGAACCCCAGCGCATCAATAACCAATGAAAACCGTGACAAATTGGAATGAATGGTATAATAAACGATCGACGTATTATGATCAGAAGAAGTCGCTATCATGATATCGGAATCAGCTCATGCCATGGACTTTTTCAAATGATTTGGGTATAAAACTTGTAGCAGCAATATTTGTTGAATTTTGAAGAAAGCAGCAGCAGCGAATAGACGATGCTCAGGAGTCACTAAATGAAATCAGTGACGATGCAGGATTACTAAAACGTTGTAGTAAACAGGTGATGAAACATTGGTTTTACAGATATGACGTCGAAAACTTCAGGCTCAATCATCCCAGTGGAGGTAATCTGGATCAGCTAAAGAACGAAATAAAAGCTCAACAAGTGAAGTCAAACGTGCGTATGATGACTGATGGCACAATGCATCATGAATTCTTGCCACCAGATCAAACGGTCAATAAGGTGTACTATCTGCAAGTTCAAACGCCGTTTACATGAAACAATCCGAAAAACGCCCGGACTTTGTGGCAAAACAATTGATGGATTTTGCATCATGACAATGCACCTGCTCATACTTCATTGCTTGTTTGTGACGTTTTTGGCCAAAAACAGTACTGTAATAATGCCCAGCTTCCATATTATCCAGTCATTGCTCCGTGTGACTTTATTTTCCAAAAATACAAAGAACGTTGTTTTAGTTCTTTTAAAAGCCCAACAAACGGATGTTTCAGCCGTCAAAGAATTTTCATTAAACCAAAGAAATGTCTTTCACAATCACTCCTGTACTGGGTAACTAATGATGGGGCATGACTGGCTTATGCGATAGTTCAATCAGTGATCTTAGTTAGTATTGTACCTACTAGCGCCACATTGGCCTAATTAGTTTTGGACATGTGCCGACAAGATTGCTCATTACCAACATGTCTCGACTGGTTAAAACTATATGTTAGTGAGCAGAAATCCGTTAAACCCTATGAATCTTTTCTTCCACAACAGGGCAAGATTCTTGTGGTTGTTTAATATCTAAAATATACTTAAAATGAATGAATTTTGCAATAAGTTGAACTATATAAAATCTCAAAGATAAGGATTGATCAATAAGATGTAAAAACAAATTTTGATTTGATGTGTTGGACAAAATGTCGTGCTCACCAATAGAAAATTTACTGAACTCATGAGCTTTAGTGTTTAGAAACCTTTTACCTGAGATTTTAATGCGTAAATCGACGAAATATGAAAAACCAGTATAAGCTCATCCAAAGTGCAAATTTTTAAAAGATTTTTGTTCCGAAAATTATTTACAAGCTTTACATCCCTTTATTAAAATGATAAATCTTAGATCATGATTGTATTTCTGCAAATAAAATGTACAATTTGTAAACAAGATGTAAATAGCTCGTATACTAGTCAATATTACTAGTCTTCTAGAATATCTAGTACACCTCAAGCATCTGTACACAGAAAATAAATAGAACTACACAGACCAAAATGTTAAAAAACACAGGACATATACAGAGATAACCTCCGACGCAGCGATGTTCTATTATAAGACAGTTCGGTGAGACAGAAACACACATTTAAAGCACATAACGGGTATAAGAGCCAGTGTTGGTGGAAAAACTTTAGGGTGCTTAAAACTTTCTAGAGTCTTATTTATGAAGATAGTGTTTCTCTCTCAAACTTAGAACGTATTCCGTACACAGGTTCTTGTGGTACATACAAAACTTAGTCCATAACTGTTAAAATAATTTTACATTTATATAATATATTTACGTTTTTAAAAATAGTTTTAAAATGAGTTATTTGGTATATATTTGTATCCAAAAAGGTTATTATTTTATACCATTAGGAAATTATATTAATTTAATTAAAAGAAAGTTCCTGTATTTTTAATAGATTTTTCATGGCCGAAATTATTTTTTTTACAAATAAAAGCATATAACTCTCAGAAAACATATAATCATTTACTTAAGAATATTCCCTATGTATTAATATTTTTGAATACAAAATTCATGTCAATCTCTGAAAACTATTGTTCACGTACTTAAGAAAATGTCCTGTATTTTTTATATTAGTTTCTTAACGTAATTGATTTTGTTACAAAAAACACATATAAATCACTGAAAATACATACTGTAAAAAATTTCATACTTCCTCCAAAACAGTTTTTATTTAGGCTTCATTACAAAATGGCATAAATTACCTCCTTTAAGATGGATGTAATGTCGCGTGGACTAAACAACAAAATCTAATATTTTTAAACCGTAGGGAATTTATCTATTATATATAATATATTTATTATTTATTATAGTGAGTTTGAGATAAAAAAAATATTTCGAAACCCAAAATATATATAAAACACCCTCAATGACTTAGTTAACGTGATTTTTTTAGTAACTTATATGTATAATTCAAAACAATTTTCGAGTTTTATCAGTCATTTGAACTTGTTTTCCATAATATTGCTTCCGTAAAATTATGTTACAATATGATAACTAGTTCAAATCGAGCAGAGCATGGCATCTATTTTAACTAATAAATATAATAATTAGAATTACAATGATATAAATAAATATTTTGTTACAGGTAAGTCTACACGTTAATAGAATAGAGACACCAAGGAACCAGATGACCATCAAGGAGTAATGTATTGATTTATTAATAATCGATTGTTTTATTTGGAATTATTCAAATACACTAAACACATTAATGTTTCCTCCCATGACTCCCTCTATTAAAAAGCCATTAATATAGTGATTAGTTTGAACCCAGCAGGGATCAATTCTGGCCGGTTTAATACCTTCCAGTTGACCCCACACAGGGAACAGCAAAAAACCGATGTCACTTAAATCTGGGCAACCTTATGGATGTCCCAGGAGCGGCACATCACTATCCGCAAATGTCGAGATTCCGGGGTGCAAGGGTAGTTCGATAGGTTTAGTCTACTGAGGGAAGATGACCGTTGAAGTTGTATGGTTTGTTCCCTAAGTGTCAAAGGTTTTTGCTAGCCTATACATAAGGGCGTGCCGGAGAGGCTGGTTCAGAGCCGGACTCCTCTTTTTTCGAGGGGATATGACTAGAGATTAGTGCCCTAAAACTCTTCCTTATGTATCTCGATAGGAGGCGGCCCCTATCCCCAAAATTACCCATCCAGTATATTATGTCACTGCGGAAGCAACGCAAAGGCCCTTACCAGGACTAGGTGAAAATTTATAAGCTTCTTGTCCTAAGAGAAAAAAAACATGATTAGGTTTCAAGTTTTGATTGCAAAATGTACAATTTATTTCACTTACTTGCTTTTATTTTTAAATAATAAATTGGTGGTCCCTGCTTAACAATAGGTTTAAAAACACACAATTTAAACCACCACACCGAGGGCATTTCATCACTTTTATACGCTTATACATACTCGTAAATATTACAGTTTATTACCTGAAAAATAAAAATTTGGTGTATTTTTAAATCCTATGTAAATAGCATCAATGTTATCTATGTAAAACTGTTTTTACATCCGTTAAAACCATAACTGCATACACCTTTACTCCCTGTTTAGTATTCTGTAATATCATTTAAAATGCAGATATTCCAGTAACGTTCAAAAGCTTTATTTACTTAAAATAAAGTTTACAGTATAAATAACATAGCGATGGAGGATTTTGTTATTTTTGACTTTTCCTCGTATACAATTAGTGCGTCTTGAAGTCACGTTGACATTAAGGCCTAATGATCAAGGAGCCGGCCTAGCAGATATTTCATATTTCGACTGGATTATATAGCCAGTGAGGTTAATTTTAGGCAATAAAATCTTGTGTGTTGAAACCATTTAAAGACCCAAACTAAAAATTTTAATTGGTTAAATAATATTTATATAGTGTTGAGAAATGTTGTATGTTTTTGACTTTTCCTCGTACATAATTAGTGCTTCTTGAGGTCACGTTGACATTTAAGGCCTAATGATCAAGGAGCTGACCTAGCAGATATTTCACCTCGTCCTGTATGATATAGTCAGTGTGGTTAGTTTTGGTTTTATACTGCTGAGTTATACATGCTTTTGATAATATTACTGAAAGTTTATGTAATATTATGCACTAAGTTGAAGAAAAGTGTCCTGGATCTTTTTTCTTCCTATATAAATTCTTGATAAGGAAAAGTCTACTATAGAGAAAAAATACTAAAAAAAGAGTAAATTACAAAATATAACAGTCGTGGGAAACAAGTAAAAGATAAACTTTTTGTAAGAACTATGTTCTCATCTACGAAGCCGCAGGTACCTGTTAATAAACTGGACAACAAGGCTAACTCAACTTGTGGCCCTGGAGATAATCTAAGAACAGAAGTAGATTACTAGAGCTTGGAAGTATCTAATCACTTTTTATCTAAATTGGTTTCTGTTGGTATATACTTTTTTCATCTTGGAGTCAACAAAGCCACCACCCACCGAACCTCCACTTACAATAAATCATTTGTCGTTACTGCTTGTCGAGCATGGAAATTCCCTTCCTAACCATATTAAGTCAGTAGAGAGTCAAAACCAGTTTTCAGCCTTATGATACAAATAAAGCCATTTAAATTTGTAAAAGGCCGAGTCCAGCTATGTCACTGGAAATACCATAGATTTAAAGCGAATTAATTCGGACTGAAGGTGACGTCTTTAGGTTGAACTAGGTTTCCGAGACCTTTATATGTATATTATTTCTCAATTGGGGTATCAGGGCAGGGCAAACCTAACAGTGGAGCCAGAAATGTCATTTATTCTAACTAGCAATACATGATATTACACACATAAATCTTGAAATAGGAACCAATAAACATTATATTAACTATTCAATTTCTTATCCATGGACACTGAATTAAAAGTATCGTATCTGTGCCTACCTATGTTTGATATCATTACATCTTTGACTAAAAAGGCTATGACCTTCGATGTGGATGAAAATACACAAAATTAGAACATTAATGCATTAAATAGAAATTGTTATAAAAACAATAGTTTTACTAGTTATCTAGCTAAGATATATAATTAATAAGGAATAAAGCCTGCATGGGCATTCAAGCACAGGCCTGTGCACAGGCTTCAGTTGATCTTCATAACTTAAAATGAAGAACTTGACATCTTTAATAGCACTAAAAAGAATGTGCTAGAATTGTTAACATAAAAATGTATAATTGAAAATATAAGAAAGAAAATTAAGATTTAATTATGACTGGTGTGTGTTACGTTTAGTTATAAATTAATAAAAACATGATTTAGTGTTAGTTTTTTTCTATAATAATCGAACGGCATTACACCATTGTCCTTAGCCCAGGGGGGTCAAGTCAGTAAGGTTATATGTAATAATACTGTAGTAGTGTAGTGTGTACTAATGTAGCGTCTAGTTTGAAATGGTAGTGTAGTGAAGTTAGTAATAGTAGTATGGTTTAGTAGTAGTATAGTGGTCTAGTGGTTGGGTGTAATATAGAAAGTGCCTGAGGATGGGTGGTGCAGGTCAGGCCGCTCGGTAATCTGCAGATATAATGGACTCTGTTTGTGTGATACCTAATTGGAATAGCCATTGTTTCACTCTATTTTTGAAAACAGGCAAAGAGAGTGTAGATGTTATGTATGAACAAGAATATTTATATATAGAACGTTGAATATACAGGGTGAGTGGCTCTTGGTGTGACAAAATTGTTTTAGTTATAATGCAATGTAAATGTGATACAATGGTAGTTATAAAAAAGTCTAACTCCAAATATTAGGTCTGAAATTAATTATTTTCAGTTTTTCTAAAAGACCCGTGTTTTTGTACGGAAATCTGATATTTCTCAGCAACGTATAGACATATGTGAGCAAACTACACCATTTTTAGATTTTACGTTAAATTTTCGATTTGAAAAAGTTATCGGTTCAAACGGTAAGAAAAGAAAATTAAGCTTCAGGTCGATTTAAATGGCAAAGTTGCTAAGTTTCAGAAAAACTGAAATATCATTAAACCCAACCTTTTTACCACACCCTGTACACAAGAATGTGTCAAGTGATATTAAAAACTTTGCCATTTAATAGGCTTTAAAATGGTATACCATTTGACCATAGTTAAGTATTCGGTTACCTACTTTTATCGGTTTAAATATTACAAAACATGCAAGCTACAAAAATATTAACACGATTTAAACGATTTAATGACAACTGTACTTAATTTTTATGTTTTATAAAAACTGCCTCATAAAACAAGGAATTGAAGATTACAAAAATGTAAAACAGTTTAAAATAATTTGTGGATGCTAGTTAAGGATTAATGGTCGCATCCTTTATCAATGTTTTAATTCCTTATCTTATCACTTTCACCAGTATTGTACATTCATTCCTTATCTTGTTTTGTAAGACCAGTGTCCACATGAATTACTTCTACCTCCAATAAACTATTTTTCTGCTCAATTTAGTCAAGTGTAGGCTGCCATGGAGTTTACTACTAGAGAATACGCTGATATGCACTTTATTTACGGGTTTTGTGATGGAAATGCGCGTGCTGCCCAAAGAGAGTATCAAGCTCGCTACCCTGATCGCCGACTTCCCAGTCATTCTGTGTTCTCAAGACTCCATCAACGTCTTGTTGAGGGAGGTACAGTTCATAAAAGACCTAACGAAGTAGGACACATTGTTCATGATGTAGGATTAGATGAAGTAGTTCTAAAATTCAGTACGGAATTATCCAGAAGTTAGTAGTAGATAACTTGCTAGAGACGTAGGTTTTGGACATTTTGCATAAGAATAAGTTCCATCCATACCATTTACGCCTGTTTCAAGGTCTGTAAGCAACTGATTATGCTCCTACAGTACAAATCTGTTGTTGGTTGCTAAACAGAGAGATAGAGCAGTGTCATTTTTATCGAAAAATCCTTTGAAACTGATGAGTTATTGTTTACAAGAGCAGGCATTTTCAATTGTCATAATATGCACCACTGGGATCAACAAAACCCACACCGGACAAGGGAACAATCCTTTCAAACGCGTTTTTAGTATTAATGTTTGGTGTGGAGTCTTAGGCGACCAACTGATTGGCCCTCATATATTTGATGGAACTGTAAATGGAACAATCTACTTAGATTTTTTGTAACATGACCTACCTAACCTTCTAGAACAATTTGAACAATGTTGAAAGAGACGAGCTTATATTCCAGCAGGATGGAGCCCCTCCACATTTTAATGCAACAGTACGTCAATGGCTGACTGAAAAACTATCCCGAGTGGATTGGACGTGGAGGAACTGTCGCATGGCCTGCCCCGATCTCCCGATCTTACACATATTGACTTTTTTGTGTGGGGTTTTTTAAGCAGGAAGTTTATTCCACCCCAGTAAACCCAGAAAAAAATTATGAGGAAGAATTGGTCTGGCTGCTCAAAGACTTCGGGAATAACTGTCTTTTGAAATGACCGCAGGAGCAATGAGAAAGCGAGCAAGAGCTTGTGTGAGAAAAGAAGGTCGCCATTTTGAGAATGAACTGCAATGATTTGACTTTTAATGTTTTAATGTTATAAACTGTTTTCCTTTTTTTTAAGTCTTCAATTCCCTGTTTTATGAGGCAGTTTGATAAAACATAAAAATTAAGTACAGTTGTTATTATATTGTTTTAAGCATCTTTTTGTAGCTTGCATGTTTTTTAATATTCAAACCAATAAAAGTAGGTAACCGAATACTTAGCTATGGTCATATGGCATACCATTTTAAATGCATATTAAATGGCAAAGTTTTTAATATCACTTGACACATTCTTGTGTACAGGGTGTGGTAAAAAGATGGGGTTCAATGATATTTCAGTTTTTCTGAAACTTAGCAACTTTGCCATTTAAATCGACCTGAAGCTTAATTTTCTTTTCTTACCGTTTGAACCGATAACTTTTTCAAATCGAAAATTTAACGGAGAATGTAAAAATGGTGTATTTTGCTCACATATGTCTATACGTTGCTGAGAAATATCAGATTTACGTACAAAACCACGGGTTTTTTAGAAAAACTGAAAATAATTCATTTCAGACCTACTTTTTGGAGTTGGACTTTTTTATAACCACCATTGTATTACATTTAAATTGCATTATAACCCAAAAAAATTTGTCACACCAAGAGCCACTCACCCTGTATAAAAGGGCTTGTTGTAGAATACTCTTTACGTAACTGTAAAGTAACAGTTCTTACGTTATGCGCATATCTAGTATCATGATGATGGGTAATTTCCTAAAATATTGTGTTTAAATTGAGGTAAATTTACGTTAAGAGTCTTTTAAAAAAGTTGGCGAATAGTAGGAATAGCAGATTCTCTAAATACAGTGTCAGTAGAATAACGTTGACTTTTTTGAACCCTATTTTAGTATGCGTTTTGAGAAACAAAAAAGGGATATAGAATTGGTGGTCTTGCTCCTCCCCAAGCAATTATTTCGAAATAAAGAAGTAATTGAATGTAAGCGTAGTCAGCTAATTAATAGCGTAGTAATATCATATGTTTGTACTGAGTTTCTTTATCGATTGATTTATTCTGCGATTTTTATCGTTGCCATCATGGTACATAAGGCCAATTAAAAAATATTCAGATCAGCCAAATCCCAGGGTGTGACGTGCACCACCACCGAACCCGATGTTGCCTATGTATTACAGGAATTAATTTTCTAAACGCTCTAAGTTTAATTTTTGTGTTTACTTCATCGTCTCTATTCTTGATAGGGTTCTAGGTTTCAAGTTAAGTGTGTGACAACAAAGTGTGTGCTATTAATTCTGGCTTTAGTATATCCAGCACTCTTCCTAGAATCTGGTTTTGGTATATCCTAGAATCCTATTCCTCTTGCTCAGTTTACGGAATTTGCGAGAATTTCCTGATAAGTTATTCTCGTGATCGGTTAGATTATTTATGTCAATCAAATAAAAAGCTCTAATTATGAAATAAAGCACTAAATAATTTTGAATCATTTAAGTGCTCGATTATCGGCCGTAGATCCTGAAAATCAAGTATTACTCGTAATATGGATTTCAACCTTAAGCAAATACCAAAATGAGTTTTTAATTCTAATTTACCTGCGTAATTCAGTTAACACATTCACGACGACGGCGTTTTTCGGACATTTTTATTTGCCGTCAAATGTTCTAATAATATTGGCAAAAACCGAAGTCGGTTTTTGTATGGTAACCGTCCTCGTATAACGAGTCTAAGTATGTAGGCTTCGCCATTTCCCACTAACAAATGATTTCAACATCTTTTTTTAAATTCTTCTCCGTGTAGCCCAAGGGATAACTAAAAACATTAATGTACTTTAAAAACTAAGTAATCGTGGGCCCGATGAGTTACGTTAATTATTTTTATATTGTATAAAGTCATTTGATATTATTGTAAAGAATCTGAAAATAGTAAAACCATTCATTTTACTGTCCATAATTTTGTCATGTCAGCACTTGAGAACTTAGAGACAAATTGTTTAAATTTAAGAACACCTCTGGTAAGCAGTTGGAAACACTAGTATATATGATTATTCTTGTTACAGTAAACCCCTTATTCGAGTTATATAAATTAAAACTCGTAATTGGGCAAGCGGCGAGGATTTACATTTTAAATCACCTTGCGAGGAAACTGTTAAAACTGTTAAAGGGCGAGTGGTTGGTGATTTGCGTAAACTTAACGCACACGAAGCGATGAGGCTGCTCATATACTTTGCATGAATAATTAAATAAATGCAAACTCAAGCCGTGGAATTTCTTACGAGTCTTGACTAATTTAATTCGTGTGGCTGGACTGGTTATGCAATCTGGGTGTTACTCATTATGGAAACAAATTTCTAAGCATATTTTCGGCACTTGATATTTTCTTCTGTTTTTTCATGCCCAGTGTAATTTTTACTCAAACAATACTTTTAAAAATAGGCTTAAAGAGTTAGCACTGCTGCTTATCTTTTCAAAAATCAAAATAAATAATATTTCTTTCATGATTAAAAATGTAATATTGAAATATACACACCAATATATCTGTAAGCATGTCATGATTTCCAACTATGATACAAAATAACCAACATCATTTAGAAAGAATGTTTTGTACAAATTCTGTACAAAATAGATTAAAATTTGTATATTAACTAAATTTAAAAATAAATTTACAGGTATATCTATACCCAATCCCACCGATCAATTTATCCGAATTAATTACTCAAACACTATAATTTTAAAGAAAGAATTTGATTTAATTTTAAAAAATATAATGATTATATTAAATTTTATAACCGACTTATTGAATTAATGTTGAGATATCCTTTTATCAGCAACCACATAAGTTATTTTCTTATAAAAACGATTGAGAATCATAATATTTCGCAGGTATTCACCATATGTTACAACTAACTTTGCAACTAACTAAACTAACTGAAATTTATATTTTAATGTTACCAAAATAAGAGCGCGATACAGAAATAAACATAAACCCTTTTTAAAGCGAGAGAAGAAGGGTTGCAAGAAAACTGATATGGTTTTACAATAGTGTCACGCACAGAACAGAATGTCTTGCAGGTTTGAAACTGGTCTGATTGTTATTCCATTCAGACTGAAGGGATTCTAAGCCAACCCAATAGCCTCTCTCAGTTAACACCAATTTGTGTAATACTACATTTGCAAGAGCCTCAGGTCCACTTTAGTTATAGCTGTTGCTTGAGGGACAATTTAGTTACGTAATTAGCTAGTGCCATAACATACTACCTTAATCAGCATTAAAGCTTAACGTTTGAAAACTTTAAAAAACCAATATATCAAATTAATCATCATACTATTGGCTGAGCTTTAGCGAAGCCTTTCAGACATGGAGCTGGAAAATTTCATTTCTGTCTGCCCGTCTACCAGTCTCTGTATGTCCGCGTTTTCTCGAAAACGACCAGACCTTTGAACTTGAAATTTGTGCATATGATTGATTTATAAACACATTGATATATACATGTATGCTCAATATATATATATATATATATATATATATATATATATATATATTGATATATATGTATATTAGCAACACAGATTCACATTGATAGTGCATGGGATTTGGCTGAGTGTTGGCGAATATTTTTCATTAGTCTTATGGGTAAACTATGAAGGCAACGAGAGAGATCAGAATAAATAAATTTGTAAAGAAACTCAATAGACCCATAACAGATTCAAACATGTGGCATTATGGCACATATAGACTAAATATACCAACACATGCAACATCATTTTATAGTGACTTGGTGTGTACGTTTTATAAATTAAACGCTGATATAACACTCAGTTTAATGAACAAAAATCTAAATGTATTATGTGGCAAGGTATGTTGAGAAAGATTTCTTGTGTAGACTAAATTTTGCATTAAACTTCATTTCAACAAGAATGATTTCAATGGTGCATCATTTCCTTTTTGTATGATTGTCTCCAGGACATCTCGAGGATAAAATGAGGTATAAATTTGAAGTTTTTGCATGCAACCTCAGTAAAGCCTGTTACGGTACGTGGTGTGGCGTATTTTACCTTGCTTTATACTTAAATTTACAAAATCTTTTAGTCATGTAAGATAGAAAAGGAGAAATATTTGTTTCGTCAATCTATTATAATTTACAGTAGGAAGTTTAAGCAAATTTGTAATCCAACCCCAAATAAAAACGCCTGAAAGTAAAACCGTTAAAGTTTTGTTATAATTTACATGAGTTAGAAACACTTCAGGGAGTTAGGTTTATTTCATTTTATTTACGAAATAAGGAAATTACATATTTTAAAATTAAATATACAATTAGAAAATGACATTTTTTATCCTTATTGTTTTACATTCTGTAAATTAATGAAAAGTAACAATATATTATTAGCTCCAAGATATTTATTTTCTGAACTAACTTTTCTCCACTTTGATGTAAAAATGAATGTGTGTGTAAAAATAACGTATACTTCGTCATATACTACAGTTTGAATAACAAAAATACATACGAACACTGGTGTGAAGATAGATTGCTTATTTGACATCACTGCTGAATATCTTCATTTCGAGAGAAAATGTAGGTTGCTCCCTAGTAAAAACACGACGTCCCATATCATTTTATATTATTGCAATTGGCTTTTCGTGAGAAGATAATGTGTGAGCGAAAAGTGTTGACTCAGATGTTACAAGAATTACACGGCCACAACGTTACTTTACGCTGTTATTTGACCAGCCACCCCCCTCGCTCGCCGAGTCCCGCCCTCCATATCCGGCCCAACATTCCAGTGCCCCCCTTGTAATAACTCATACCTTCCCGCCTCGTGTTCTGGAAGTCTCGGCTGGCTTGTGTCTAAACTATTTTATCACAAGACTACAAATACTGAGAGTTTCTAGCTCGACGTGTTACTTTGGACAAATTATATTTTTAAATTATTATAATTTTATTTATATCTACCACGTAATAGAAAACCCTACAGTAAGTCTGCAATTAGTGACGTAACTGCTTATTAAGTTATTGATCAAACTTAATTTATGTTATGTTATTAACTCCACATTACAGGGCTATCTTTATACTAGAATAATAAATTATGAACTAAAACCCTTATTGAAAATCAAATTTTCGCTGAACATTTATTGGAAACTGGCCATAACTACATACATACAAAAATATTGAAAAGAACACGGACTTTTGGGATATCGAAAGGAAAGGGGGGGGAAAACTAAACACGGAAGAGAAGAATTACATATTTATCTAAACTATAACAAAGATCCTCACAGTATATTAATATATAAATCTAAAAAAATAAGACAAAACCCTATCTTTTGAAAAAATATTAAACACAGAATTACTAATCAAAATTATAACTGTCTTATAAATTTAACAATCGTTTAAAATATGGTCCATATGTGTATATTTAGTTGCATCCATGTGGCGAGATATTTCAAAAAGGTTTAAATCTGGAAACTTAGAATTGTAAATGAAACTTTATTTCTATATTCAAAAGGTTTAGTTCTATGTTGGTGCTGTCCCAACCATGGGATATTGCTGTGCGTCATTGAAAGATTATCACATAGTAGGCAGGCACAATTTCTCATTTGTCTGTCAGGTGTGGTGAGAAATGTAAAAATCTTTCATCAGGACGATTGTCTATAGTTCTATTATTGCTTATTATGACATGACACTTCAAGTTCGGAATAAACTGTAGACGTAAAATGCAACTTCAATGAAGCCTGTTATGCGACACGTAGTTTACAAGATAAACACAATGATGGAATATCTTGTATGTTGTACATAATTAACGTACATAAAATTGAGAAGATTCGTAGACATTCGCCAGTCTGAATATGAGGAAAACCTCGTCGGACCCAGTTTTCCTTAATAACGCCTCAAGAAATAATTACCTATTCGTCATGAGAACTCTTGTTTCCAACCAAAGGTAGCTCGTGTTACAGACTAACTGAACAACCGGTCCTTGTAAAATGTGCACTTCATTCACTTACTAAATTTGATTAAAATAATAATAATAGTGACTTTTTACTAATTATTTCAGTAAAAGCAATGCACTAGGACTCCATCTGACCACTAGATGTGCAATTCATTCAGGTCACTTCCGATGATAATTTTAATTCCGTTATAAATTTTTGATTCATCAACATCAATGTAATTGATTTCTTTTAATATATTATTGTTTTATTTAACGTAACATACCATTAGATAAACGATTTCTTTTTTTACACATAGCGTAAATTTTCTAAAATAATAATACCGACTTTTCTTTAAAATCTATTTAAGTAAAAAGCATGACACTAGACTCGATTTGACCACTAGATGTGCAATTCATTCCGGTCACTTCCGAGGAAACTCCACTACAGTATTTGCTCTAAATATTTAATGTAATTAATTACATTTAGTAATTTTAATGAATTATTGATTTACTAAAATTAAGATTCCATTAAATAAACTATTTCATCTATTTACACACAGCGTAAATTCTATAAAATAATAATACCGACTTTCTCTTTAAAAACTGTGAAAGTAAAAGCATGACACTAGACCCGACCAGGGGGGTTGATATTTAATTAATATTTCCTTTGTTGCTTTATAAAAGTGGTCGGCACTTCCGTTTTATTCTCCCTCGTATAATTTGCCACATCAAAGGCCATGTTTATTTTCTAAACATGTTTTGTTCTTTTTGTTCCCAAGGATATTCGCTCCTTTTGTGTTACGTATCCGACATAAAAATGTCAACTGGATTTACATGACAGTATAAAAATGTCACTATGGAGTAAAATGAAAAGTTCGTAAATTTGGCTAAAAAGTTGTTACCTCCGTTGCTTTAAAAGTTTATTGTTTCCTTTTATACTGTTAATTGGCTGCAGAATTATATTATATTAATACTATATTCCAGGATTTACGACCCAAAATATATTACTATCCATTGTTAGATGTAAAAAATGGGAAATATATTTCTGGGAAGTCGTGAAAAGCAAGCTTAGTGTTCGTGTAAGAACAATTATATACATGTTTCAAAAAATTCTAGCTCAGCGGCAATGATTGATTTCTATATCTTTAACCACCACATTTCCCACTACTATTCTTATTGGAAGAAGACCTTTCATTATCACTCATACCTAAATGTAGGGTAGGACACTGTCCACCATGTTTTTGGCAAAGCTTTTTTTGGCTATGATATATGTTACCATCATAAATCATGGTTATCATCTAAATACTCAGAAACAGTGATACTAAAGGCTATAAACGGTTAAAATTAAAGTTATCAATCATATTCAGCCTAACTTCTACGTTGCAAAATAACAAAGAAAGAGACGGGAAATTATTTTTCTCTTTTAAGACGGAAGTATAACGATACGAATGAATTATATATATAAATGAAATAATAGTATTTATTTCCATTACAACAGCAGAAACATTATTTGATTTTATAATTAAAATCAATAGCAAATTGGGTCTATTTTTGAACACTAGAAAAAATTCTATACTCGTCTTGAATCTAAAATTCTAATACCTTAGGTTAAGACAGTTTTCAGATATGCGGTCGATTTATTGTCAACACAATCGTGGCATGTTAATCTTAGTGCATATTTTAAAATTAAAAGAGGAATAAATCGTTTTGGCCTTACAAGAGATATAAGTATATTCCCAGTGTCACAAATGCAAGTCCAGGTCAGCCAGGAATGCCTGTAAGGTCCAGTGTAATGTGTGCGGTATGTGTACGAGTATGTGGCAACTGGTCTTGTTTGTACCTCCTGTATGCACTGCAAACAATGGGGCAAGAGGCACATTGTAAAAAATAATTACATCGCTTCAGTGTTTGTGTTTTTTTTTATCACAAGCCCCATCAATTTATTATTGTGTTAGCATGTTTTTTTCGTTCGTTATTGCATTTAATCACTGCGTATTCAATTTACCTCAGTGCTGTTCACTCTCTCAAATGATCTTTGTTGGCAGATGTACCACTTTGAAATTAATATTTGATATATACTATTCGCAATATATATTATCTGATTGTTAGATCTTTCAATTTTTTATTGCCGAAGCTTTAGCGAAAGTTACCTCTAAGAACGAATATATATTCGTATATATAATTTCCAATAAACATTGAATCACAAAAAGTACTTGGTCTGCAGCGACTGGAACCAGGGTCTTTCCGTGTGAGCATGTTCCCACTAAGAACGAATATATATTCGTATATATAATAATTTCCAATAAACATTGAATCGCAAAAAGTACTTGGTCTGCTGCGACTGGAACCAGGGTCTTTCCGTGTGAGCATGTTTCCCACTAAGAAACGAATATATATTCGTATATATATAATTTCCAATAAACATTGAATCGCAAAAAGTACTTGGTCTGCTGCGACTGGAGCACGGTCTTTCCGTTGTGAGCATGTTTCCAACTACATCAAAGAGCCTGTTGTTACTAGCCTTGAATGTTACTATCACGTATGTGTTTAAATAAGGAAACTATCATATGATCAGAAGGCCAAATTACTTGTGACACGACTTTAACTTTTATTCCCATAGGATTTGGCTGAGCGTTAGCGAACATTTTTTACATTGGCTTTATGTGCAAACCATGATGGCCTTTGCCATCATGGTTGCACATAAAGCAAGTTTATTTCTCTTTAGAAAAATCGCCTGAATAAAACAAATTTATAAACAGGAGCAATCATATTAAATTTTAACACAGGATATAGAAACTAACTATAAATTGCAACTAAATATAGGATATTGTAGCCTAACTATAAATTGAGTTGTAAACTTAACATTATGCATGCAACCTCAGTTGCAGCTAGTTACGCGACGGATTGTGTGGTGTAACACAGCTCGTGTAACACATAGCTTGTTATACACACATTGAAATCAGAAACCATAAAATACTGAGGTGCGTTCCTTCTGGTTTCAAAAACGTGTTTGTGATTTGTTATTATTAAACGTGTTTTAATCATCTAGAGATGCCCACAAGTCATGTACCGTGTTCTATATTTAGTAATAACAATACATTTTCTGTTGATTTTAAAACCACAATATTTCAACAATGGAACGGTTTACTCAGTTTTAATCTCTTTCAATGATTAATTACTCTTAATCAAATAAAAATGGATACTTAAATGTGTTAAAATCTATTATCATGCAATGTAATGTATATAAAAGTATCACATGTGTCGAGGTTGAGGTTTCCATTACATTTACCAGGTTAGTTTCTCCCCTCTCCTCACCCACCTAGTTGCTTTCTCTGCTCTTCCCTATTTCCTTCAGGCATTTTTAGGTCATCGTGGTCTGTAGTTTTATAACAGATACCGAAACCAAAAATCTTGATTTTAATTAAATTGAACGAAAATTATTGTAGATGCTTTTTCCGTTGTAATAGACGACGGTCAATGTTTAATACAATAAATAGTTTTTAGTTTTTACTAGAATATAACATTATATTCAAAAAGTAACAATCGCTTCACATGAGTTATGGAACTTATAAAATATTGTATATCTACAGTTGATATGTTTTACAAATAATCATTTTGAAGAAGATGGGTTTCATAAGACCAACCAGTATAGAAATCAACGCATTTTTGTTACAATGAATACTTTCAAACCATATTACTAAAATAAATTCGTGTGACGTTTGGTTTCTAAAATATGGATTTCTGTTTACTTTAAAACTCTTATTTAAAAAAGTAAATTGTGTTTATTCTTTTGGAGTAAACGTTTTTTAAGTTTTATCTACCCTGTTAAAAACTTTTAGATAAAATTAATTGTAATCTTCCAAAACAAATGAAATCTATATGTTTTTATAAATCAGTGCCTGTTTAAATAATATCGCACCTGTTAAGTACATAGCAGGATAGTGTAATTCCACTGTTTCTAACATACTTCCTTTTTTGTAGACAATGTAGTTTTGAAATAAAAAATCTTGGTGCAATTAACTATAATTAAAATTTCTGAAACTTCTCTTTTCAATTCCAAACAAAATACATATTTTCCACTTGTAGAACATATAACGTGGGTGTTTCCGTACAAGTGTCTATACGTGCAAATTTTTCTTTCATTACCAAATATAAATAATCGCCTTGGTCATTTCCCAACAAAAAAATGGTCACAAATGATAAAGCATTTAAAACTGTAATTTGTTTTGTACACACAGAAAGTACTGAAAAAACACTGGACTCTAAAATATGCCCTAAGATTTGCAAAAGATTTCATCAAATCCAGATAACATTTGTATCTCTGTCGTTTCTGTGTTGTTACCACGGAAACCTGGTTATCCGTGATTCTGGAAAGCAACCAGGTTATTCCTTCAGAGAAGCTCCTCAATATTGCTAGAGTTTTCTCAAATAATAAAAATTGAACTTCTTCATTTCCACTTAAATGTATTATTGTTTTTCTCTTCCCATCCTACATTACAGCGTGATTTGTTTCCAATAAAACCTTTTCTCAACGAGTTTGGAATGTATTGCATCAATATTGTGAATTGTTTACCATTCCTGGAATCAGCTTACTCTGTGGAATTTAATCCTTCTTTATTACCAAGTGGCATTTTCCATGCTTTCTGTACTACACATAACTGGATGTGTATACATAATTACATATATATTTACCTTGTTATATATAACGCCACACCAAATAACGAGCCACAGGCTAAGTTGAGGCTGCATGCAAAATTTCAAATCTATAACTTGTTTTCACTAGGTTACATATATTCCTATGTTACAAGATACAATTTCCATACGTTGTATTCAGTATGTTAACGAATTTATTAATCCTACAATTTTCATCATATCTATTTAACATTATGCACATTTACATATTAACATTTTTATATTAACACCAATTTAACAAACGCCAAGCTAACTCAAAGTTGCTCATATGTAAATGAAGCTTCATGAAAGGTTTCAATTCTATGGTTTAGTCCGTTTTTTTAGATATCGTGCGGAAAGACAGAATGAGGACAGAAATTATATTTTTGTAGAAGCTGGACCTCTTATACCCAGAACCTGGTACTCTTGACAACTTAGCCTGCAGATGATTGTTTTGTTTCCAATTGGCTCTCGTTGTCTAGGACAAGGGCTCCTGCAGGCCAGTCAGTTACAGAAGTCAAAAAATGCTAGGTTCAAAGATCAGTATCCAGCCACATTATCAGGAACTGGAGGATCTTACAAGATGCAATCTTATAATATCCGGGAACCCCAAAAGTGGTTGAAGGTGTGAACGCTTGGAGAAATATGGTGATTCAGTATCCAGTTTTCAAAAGATGAGATCTCTTATGGAGATTCACCTTCAATCATCTAAAGTCTTTTTAACAATTTGTCTGTATTTATTGACGGTAAGTTGGTGTATTAAAATTATAAACTAACATCACTAAAACATTTTCTTCTTCACTTCATAAGTGAAATTATTTGCTAATGATAATAGACATCCAACGATAATTGTAAAATTCACATGTAGTAGTATACTTTGGCCGTTGCTGGGACAACGCACCCGAGACCGGATCTGGGACAAACCGTGTGAGACCGAATCTGGGACAGAAAATTGTTAGAGAGCGACTAAGAGTGTGAGTACGGGTGGTCAGAACCGCGCCGCGCGAATCACCACGCATGTCATCGCTGTCCCGCCACCGACACCACGCGTTGTTACTGTAAGTATGCAAGCAATCGGCACGCGCCATCGTCAGCACCGCGCCGCGCGACTGCTGAACCGTCACCAACCACCGTGAGACACCGCGTGTTGTTTCTATAAGTATACAAACAATCGGTACGCACCTCGTCACTGTCCAGTCACCGCCGCGCGCGCGAGACCACCGCACCTTACTCATCCCACTCAACCCACCTTCTTCCTACTCCTCTTCCTTTCAGAGTCAAATGTATTAATAATGCTCTCATCCCTCCTTCCACTCATCCCACCCTCTTCCTACTCCTCTTCCTATTCTCATCCATCCATACCTCATCCTTTTCCATCGTCAATCGCCCATACAATAAGAGAGTAGCCAACTCTATAATAATGGCGTTTTCTCTTGCTAGCAAGCAAACAGCATTTCTCAATGCTACGGATGGTCTTCGAAGATCATCAGTCAAGAAATTGTCCGAATTGTGGGAGAAGAGGTTACTGCATCTAACCTATCCCGCCACCAAAAAACAAAGAAGTGTATCCATACCTCATCCTTTTCCATCGTCAATCGCCCATACAGTAAGAGAGTAGCCAGCTCTGTAATAATGGCGTTTTCTCCTGCTAGCAAGCAAACAGCATTTCTCAATGCTACGGATGGTCTTCGAAGATCATCAATGAAGAAATGTCCGAATTGTGGAGCAGAGGTTACTGCATCTAACCTATCCCGCCACCAAAAAACAAAGAAGTGTATGTCAGCGTCAAATCCACCAGCTTACGCTTCTTCCAACGGATTCAATGAAAAACCTCCTTCGATGAAACAAGTATGTTCAAGGTGTGGTGCTGAAGTCAGGAACTCCTCCATGTCCCGCCATAAAAAAACAAAGAAATGTATGTCTACGTTAGACAGACAAAACTCCGGATTTTTGATATGTCTATGTTGGAAAACTACGCTGATGCGCTGTGAGAGTGACAATCAATTCCAGAACGCGATTGCTGATTTTGATATGTCTATGTTGCCAGAGTCCTATTCAAATCTCAGACCTGAAGAAACAAGAACGTGATTGCTGATTTTGTATATGTCTATGTTGCCAGAAGTCCTATTCAAATCTCAGACCTGAAGAACAAGACGCGATTGCTGATTTTGATTTGTCTATGTTAGACACTCCAGATTTCTATTCCAAAATTAGAGCTATAATTGGTCCATCTAAAGCTGACGCTCCAAAGTTTGAACCACCAGTAAAAAGGATACACCCCGATTCATCGAAAATTATATCAATACTTGGTCCACCACCATTTGAAGTTCCGGATGAGTCCGACTATTTTCACTGCATATACCATATAGTCCTGTATACATATTCACCACTACACATATCCCAGAGAGTCCAACATACAAACGTGCTTAGTCCGACCGATGTACGTGCTCAAAATAAAACCCCAGAAGAAACCATGTCCAAAATGCAGTAAGGAAATAACGGTTTCCAACATGGCTCGGCACCAAAAATCTCAGAAATGTGCCAAAAACCAGCATGGTATGACATATAACGAACGTCTGAAAAAGATGGAAATCAAACCAGCTCCTAAAAGTAAAATGTGTTGGATTTGTGAAACACCAATAGAGTCATCCAACTGGAACCGTCCACAAACAATCGAAACGCCATATCCGCTTGTCAGCACTTCATGAAGGTCCTCGATACAGGAGTGAAATATTACCCATTACGAGACTGACACCAAGACTGCCGGCACCTACTCCAGACATCAACATGCTGGTAAAGAAATACCCAAAACGATCCAAGGGAAGTCAAACAAGTACCGAATGTCAATACAAACGATATAGCTCTTGAAGCGATGATCCGAAAACCGACTAGACCGCAAAAGATTCCTACAGGTGTGAAAAAGATTATTAGTGAGACACCGACTAGTACAATTAATAGTGAGAATTCGATTAGCCCTACCATGGAAGAGAGACAGCTTCTGTCTGAAACAGAATCACCTTCAACACCTCATCTGGTTCCGGTACGTACTCCAGAGGAGTCGCAGACAATACTTGATGAAATATCAGAAGTCCAGTCGGCATTCACGGGAAGATTGAAAACGTATGTGATTATGAACAAACGTGGGATCAAAGATCCAAAAATGTTTTCTTGAGATATGCAAACCACTCGTTGTTGAAAAACTTCAGGAAGCTGTAAAAGAAAAAAATCTTAAGGTAAACATGGTTTATCATGCTGAATTCAAGAAAATAATAAACGATGTGGAGCGTGACTCAAGTCATGAACTTTAAAACGAAAAATGAAATTCTTTACTCGACAACGTCTCTGTCTGACTATTATAACTCAGCAAAACTTAAGATGTTGGTTGAGATGGAGGAGTTTGAGGCAAACGGTTCTCAATGGTCACTAAAAAGTGTGAAAGACTTGGAGATCAGAGTCAACCGATACGTTCCTTTTCACGGATCCAGCTATGTGGTTCTACCAAAACGGATTCAATCCAAAAAGGCTGTTATTAATGTAAAAAACGAAGATTCAGAAATGTTTTTATGTGGTCTATTCTGGCAGCTTCTTTACATCCAGTTAAGGTTCATCCAGAAAGAATCAGCAATTACGAACCTTTCAAACGAGAGCTGCTTCATGCACTAGCAACTTTGCGAATGCCCCATGAAACTTGATGATATAGCAAAGTTTGAAAGATCGTAGTGGAATTTCTGTTAATGTCTATGCTTATGATGACAAGTTCGATATATTCCCGCTGAGAATAACTGATAACGAGATGGAAAAACAATGTTAATCTACTGTTTATCAGAGAAAAAACAAACACTCACTACTGCTGGATCAAAGATATGTCCCGTTTGGTTAGTTCACAGATCTCACGAAATGGACATAAGATGTGGATATGCAATAGGTGTTTGCAACACTATTACGAGAGAGGATTTACTCATCAAAGCATAGAGAAGACTGTAACACACACGATGCTGTGAAATTGGAACTAACCAGAGCCAGGAACTGTAATTAGATTTAAAGATTTCAATTGCCTCAATGAGAGTGCCCTTTGTGTATTACGCAGACTTTGAATGCTGTCTAGCACCTATTTCAACATGTCAACCGTGTAAAGTGGATTGTAATGGTAATCATCAATCGTTCACTATTAAATATCAGAAACATAATGCCATTTCATTCTGTATGTATGGGGGTGTCAGAGAACGGCTTTTCCAAACCACCGATTAAATACTTTGGAGACGATGCTGCACATGTTATTTGTAAAATCATTGATTGAGGAGTCGATAAGGATTAATGAACTTTACAAGAGTGAAGCAATAGTCCCCATGCAATTGATGACAAAAGAGCAACAGGAAATGTTTGAATCTACTACTACATGTCATATCTGTGGAAATTATCTTGGTGATGGATTCGTGTTAGAGACCATAACCATTTGACGGGTTTGTTTTTTAGAGGAGCAGCTCACAAACAAGTGTAACATCAATTTCAAAATAACCTAGGTTCATTCCTGTTTTCATTCATAATTTAGCAGGTTACGACACTCACCTATTCATTAAAGAGTTTGGTAAGTTCCAAAATCGCATATCATTGATACCCAACAGCGAGGAGCGGTAACATTTCCTTTACGGTCAGTGTGGAAGGTGGAATTGAACTACGATTCATCGATTCATTCAAGTTCATGTCACAAAGTCTCGATAGGTTGGCAAAGAATCTGACTAGATCTCAATTCAAACACATCTCAACATATTACAATGGTAAGGACCTCAATTTATTGCTACGAAAAAGGAGTGTACCCTTACGACTACATGGACAGTATAGAAAAATATAGTGAAACATCACTACCTAGTCAAGAAGAATTTTACAATAGACTGAATAAACAACACATAACAAATGAAGATTACAAACATGCGTGCGATGTATGGACCGCCTTTAACATTCAGAACATGAAAGAATATACAATGCTATATAACGAAACCGATGTCTTACTGCTTGCAGATGTTATGGAAAACTTCAGGGATGTATGTCTCAATACATACAAATTAGATCCTGCATGGTATTTCACAGCACCTGGGTTGGCTTGGAACGCAATGCTGAAAATTACAAAAGTCGAACTGTCTCTATTGACTGAACATCGATATGGTATCTCATGGTTGAAAAGGGTATTCGATGGTGGTATTTTCACAGTGTTCTCATCGATATGCGAAGGCAAACAATCCCTACATGAAAGACTACGACAAATCGAAACCAAACAATTAACCTCATGTACTTGGATGCCAAACAACCTGTATGGGTGGGCAATGTCTGTAAAACTACCATAGGGATGCAAACCTTTCAGTGGAGCTAGTACAGACATCGAGTGTAATTAATGAAAAGTTAGTGACGATTCACCCACCAGGTCTAACATATTTATAGAAGTTTGATTTGGGAATATCCTGAAGAACTATACACTTGACGTACACTTCTGATCTACCTCCTCGCCTCCAGAACGTTAGGGTCCCACCAGGATCGAAAATTGCAAAGCTACTGACAACTCTCTACAGCAAAAGAAAAGTTATGTCCGTACACTACAAAAAATTTAAAGCCTTTATTTTGAGTCTGGGTATGAAACTAAAACCATGTTCATAGAGTTTCTTAGTTTCAGCTCAAAGCAATTGGATGTGCAACCGTACATTAATCTGAATACCATGGAGCGTTAGCAAAGGCGAAAAAAAAAAATGATTTTGAGAAAGACTACTTTTTCAAATTAAATGAAACAACTCAGTTTTTTGGGAATAACTATGGAAAATATGAAGAAATCGTGGCCGGCTGTGAACAATTTCGTTTGGGTACTAAGTCCAAATTATAGTGGAAAGATGGTGTTAGCAAACCGAACTTTAAGAAGTCGAACCATCTTTCTCAGAAAACCTAGTTGCTGTACATTTTAGTTAAGAAAAAAACTTTTGTTAAATAAACCTATTTACGTAGGTATGAGTATTTCTAGACATATCAAAGACACTGATGTATGATTTCCACTACCAATGTAAATGACAGAGAAGTATGGGTCTACTATAAAAATGGTGTATCACATACACCCCGCGATAGACCGAATTTCCCTGATATATGACATTCAAAATAACTAAAAACTATCTACGAAAGACATGAAACAATTATAATTGGATTATTTGATACAAGTGACTACCGCCAAAAACCCCAACCAATATGGGCCCTTCCCCACGTAAACAAAAAAGTTCTGGGTTAAAAATGAAAGCATGAATCTTAATGGTTACGAATCATTTTGCGACGAGTTTGTAGGACTAACGATCCAAAGATGTTTGCGAGCAATATAGAAGACAACCATATGTCATAAAAAGAGGTTCTAAGGGCGTGAAAAAAGGCCTAGTAGTTGGAAAATGAAATTACCTTTAGGCAACTATAAAAGACACAGTTATGTTTCTAAGTAAACATCGAAGGCACTTACAAAACGATTCGAATACAATTCGGAGTCAAGCACGACACATCTCTACAGCCCGTTAGAAACACCATAAAAGGTGGTACTTATATCATCAAAGGACGACAAGCGTTTTTTCGGTACTCGAAGACAATATCCGAACCCTAGCATGGGGTCATTGATATGAATATGCGAAAAACTGTTTAAATTGTTAATGTATGTAAGTAGAACCATACTATGGGAAATATCAAGTGTATTGCAAAGATAAATTCGAAAAGACCAAATTTTTACCTAGACCGTTACGGTGTTCTTATTGTTTAGGGGACCTGTTCTGGGACGTGAGTAAAACGTAAACTTGGTTTATATTGAAATTTATCATTTACAACAAAGGAATTGGAGTTTCCCGTTTTCAAGGAATCTATAACGTGTTCCAGCATTCGTTCAATAGAACAACCCGTGCCAATATGTCAGATCTGCGTGAACAATACAGTAGATTAGCAAAAAAACCTGTGAAGACAAATAGCGTTTTTCTATTCGTCCTGTGAAGAATCTCATTTATATCGATGACTGCAAACCAAAAACTCACTTGTGAGTGTTTGATGACGGCCTCCTAGAAGAGCAAACTAAAATCTAAGGACTTATTCATTAGAGGACGTCATAAAGG
>NW_025784148.1:0-26714 GCF_021130785.1 Homalodisca vitripennis
ACAACTGCGTGCAGATTAAAACAATGAATACAAAATTTTGAGATTTTTAATCAATAGTAATGCAAAATATAAAAAGGCGGTAAGATACTAATTATTATACTTCTAATAACGTATTTCATATGCGATGGAAAAATTACGGGAGTAGATAAAAAATGGCGGCCAGCGCACTTTCGGAGCCGACCGAAAAGCAATGTAAAATACTGTTCAATGACCATAAAGGAAGCTGAGAAATAACCCCCGCCAAATCTCAATGAAAAATTAACCGAATTACAGTCGTTCGTCTCCAAAAGCGATCCAGGATCGGTTCTTACTACACTCCGAGGAATGAAAAAATTAACCGAATCTAGCTTCTACTTTCTTGAGCTGTGCTTTGTAAAATGTTGTCAAATCTGCTACGAATAAAGGAAAAATCTTCGAAATCTTAATAAATTTAATCAATTTAAAACATTTTTACTAAAAACATACTTTAAAAAAAAAAATTTTCTACTAAATACAAACATGAACTCACCAACTCTCTTCTTTCTACATTTCAAAAGTTGCCAGGGGGGAAAATTGTAAAGAGTTCAAAAGAGTTACCAAATATTGCAAACTACATTGATATCACATTAAATTTAAAGGAACTTGGTTTCCCCAAATATAATTTCAACCGGATAGCTCTAGCGGACGTATGAATTATTTCAAAAGATCTTGGACAAAGGTTAAAAGAAAAAAAACAAACAGAATATTTTTAAAGCAATTTTGTTGGATTTTTTTGGGCACTATTATAACTTATCCACCATTTTTGACAAAACTATGAAGGATTGGAAGCTACAGAAGTGGTTTATGAAAGAGGATGTAGGAATTATACGCATTCTAAGACCTTTGTCAATACAAATTTATCAATAAAATTCATTAAACAAAACAAAAATTCTTGTTTTTTTCGTTTTTGATGACATTTTGGATGAAATGAAACACATTAATGTTCGTAATATTCCTTTGTTCAAAAGAAGAAAGAGAAAATCTAATTTTGAAAATTTCAAGCGTTTAACATGGCGGTTGGAGCCCCGAGGAGTTGGAAGTTTTTTCAAGCCACGAAATAAAATCCTTATTCACAAAAGATATAACACAGTCTTTATCTTTAATATCTTCTTTCCAGTAAACAACCAAGTGAATTTATCATTTTTATTCAATTTTTAATCTTTTTTCATCCAAAACTCAAAAGGGCTGTTCGGTAAGTGTACTTTATAATCTTCCAACCGGCAATTATTGTAAACCCGAATTTTACCTTCATTTTCTCCAAATTCAAAATTTGTATTTCTTTTTCTTCCAATTCATTTAACTTTTATACTCTTTTAAACTTACATTCCCCAATATAATTTAACTCCTTCAAGAACTCCTTAAATAGAAAAATTCAAAGTCAAAAAGTCAAAACCATTTCTCGGTCGACCTTTTTCCCTCCCTCGCTCTTTCTCCCCCTCTTTTTTTTATGCCTATGAAACGTCACTTCTGCCGTTTATAGCAGGATCTATATTAGGCTAGAGAGAGAGAAAGAGCGAGATACGGATAGAGAAATGGTTCCGGGAAACGATCTGAATACTTCTGAACTTGGGTTTTCCGCATGGCCACTCGCATTGAAACAGTTCAAAGTAAACTTCCTAACCGACCAAACCGAATTCGCGGAATATAACTAAAAGAAAACACAATCCAATCGAGAAGTAAAAATTTAAGAAATTATTTAAAATATAATTTGAAATTTAAAGTAACAAAATGTACGCTATTTAAAATAGGTTAAAATATCTAACATTTTGAAAAAGAAATGTTAAAAGTAAAGGGAACACATTTTTATTCTTAAAAGGAAATCTGCATTACCGACTTTTTGTTTCCGAAAGATTGCGCATGACAGCGAGGTTGCTACTACAGACCGACCATCACGATAATCGCTTCGCCTGCGTCATTCCTAGTGATTCACGCCGGAGAGGCGCAATCGTTGGTTTAAAAGCAACCTTTAGTTAAATAAATTTTTCTATTAAATGGAGCGCGAAAAAAATCATGTCCGTTCTGCAAAAAAGAAATTTTAAGAAAAAACTAGATCGCCATTATAATTCTAAAATCCGAAAAAAAAAAAAGCAAATTTACGATAATGAACAAATTTTTAAGACAATGGGCTAGAGAAAATAAAATTGCCGATCACGAAAACATGTTTAATATTGAGAAATTACGTAATTAAAGAGAAATTCAAAGTTGAAAAGAAAAATCTCGCCTATTTAAAAGGGAAAAAAATTTCATTCAATAGCTAAAAGTTGGCATGGTACTAACGAAAAAACCAAGTCTGAAATCATTGAAAACATTTGATAAAATCTTCAACGAAAAAACCGAAAATTCATAGATGTTAAGTTTTATCCCTGTGAAAGGCTTTTCAAGCAATACATTTTAAACGAATTTGAGCGCAATTTTATGTCAATTTTAACAAATTTCTTTCAATTATGCCCAGAAAATTAAAGATTTATAGAAAAATTTCAAGAAAATGCAAGGTTATCCCCTCTTTGGAATGTGAAAACGAACGAACTTTATAACGGTGAAACCAAAATGTCCAATGTATTTTACTATCAAAGCAACAAACTTTGATTAAACGACTTTATTACTAAGCAATTAATAAATTAACACATCGGGGAAACAAACGAAAAAATCCAAATAAAGGTTGGATGGCATTTAAAAATTGTAAACAATAGTTTTTAGCCTTAAAAAACACAAAGATGAACGAGGAATCAATATCGATTTACCACAAGAAGACAAGGTAAAAAAAGCTTGTTAAAATCAAAAAATAAAGAGGACTTCGGTTTTATTTACTTATCCGATGCCTATTGAAAAAAAACCCAAAAGAACTGTGAACGTTTGGAAGCAATCGGGAAATTTTTAAATGACGAAAAAATTTAGGTTTTGAGATCCAATGTCTTTTAAGATTAAAGTTGTTTGAAAAACGAAAACTACAATTCCAAGTTAAGTATCCAAAAAATGCTTTAATATCAATTAATGAAAAAAAACAATATTGTTCCTTGCAAATTTCAAAATATAGATGCGAATTAAATATTGATCTCGTATGTAAAAAATGAAGAAACATCTCATTATGTTTTGATAAAATTTAAATAATCGTTTCTTCAGTTATTAACATGAACACAAACAATTTCAGCAGAAGATGTTTAACCATTTCTACAAATTGGAGATTTAACAGATCATTAAAAAATTTTCAAGCAACATGAAGTTTGTAGCCAATTATGCCGTTTTCAGGTCAAACAACTAAATTTCTAATTTCAAAAGAATTTACCACCTACTTTATTTATATGGATTTTGAGAGCATTTTAGAAAAAATTTCCGACATGCAAGAACAATCCACAAAGATCGACACAACCAAGATTCAAAACACATTCCTTATGGATTTACTCTATATTTAGTGTCGAATGTGACAAAACGCATTACAAACCTATATTTAAGAGCCAAAAATGAAGAAGATTTGCCAAATGTTCCTGCAAAATTTTTGAAAAATCAATAAAATATCAAAATACTAGCTACAAAATATAATTCTAAAACAAAAAACCTATAAATTGATGAAGAAGAAGAAATTTCTACCAAAATCAAAGTTTGTCATATTTGCGAATGGTTGCTTATAGTTGGGTCAATTCGTAGGTTTTACTCCTGAAGTTGGAAAGAAAAGTTATAATAAAGTAAGAGATCATTGTCATTTAAACTGGCAAATTTTCGAGGAGAGCTAAGGTTTGCAATGTGAATCTCAAGTTTCCCTCAAATATTCCAGTTTTCTGTCACAATATGATAACTCGATACTCTTTTGTACATAAAAGAATGGCGAAACAATTGGAAACGTTGATTTGATTGCAACACAGACAAAAATTATAAATTATTCTGTAAATTTTGGTATGGCTATGGGTTTGACAATGATAAACCTAGAAAATTTATAAAGTTTCTTTCGTGACACATTTAGATTCGGGCCTCGTTATTGAAAAGTTGCTAAAAACCCAAGAAAGAAACTTCAAACATACAAATCATTTTATACAAATGGTCTGAACGCAATTCTAGAAAGACAAACCAAATGACAAAGAAGAAATTTTAAAATTTATCTGGAAAAGGAATATTTCCCATGAATTTATCGAATATTGAAAAACTTGATTACACGAAGGCGAAAATTGAAGATTTTATTCACTTTTGACAGATGAGAGATATCTGAAAAGATTACAACATTACTTGGCGTTTGGAACAAATTAAAAGATAAAAATTTTGGGAAAAATTATTGATTTGTCAATACCAAGATTACATTGCCGCGATATCGAAAACTTCAGAAAATTTGTCTAAATTGTTAAACAAACTTGACCGGCACACTATTAACAGCTCCCGTCCGCATGGACGCAATGTTAAAAATTAACGAAAAATGGCTTCACTAATTAACGATTAAATAGTTTTGAGATTGAAAAAGGCCTTCGGGGGGCATTTTCATGTATTAAGCATATGTAAAGCAAATAACAAATATTTGAAAGATTTCGATAAGCAAAGCCCGAAATATTGTTATAACTTGATGCTAATAAATTTATGGGTATGGCCTAATGCAAAAACGCCGTTTAGTGAATAATGGAGGATTCCAAAAACTTACACAACTGCAGAATGGAAAGAAACATTTTTTGGGAAACCCCGCGACGAAGATTAGGGGTATATTCTCGAAGTTGATCTTGGATATCCAAACGAATTTACCGAACACACAAGGTTAAAACCCCTTGCTCCAGAACATTTTTAAAAACAAACTTTGCACAACTCTACTGGATAAACTGAATACTTTTATTCAGAAATTTGAAGTTCTATTTGGAACAGGTTATTTTGAAACATGTGATAGAGTTTTGCATTCGATCAGAAGCCTTTTATAAGAGTACATTGTTTTAATACTAATTAAGGACCAAAGTACAAGTGCTTTGAGAAGGATTTTTACAAGCTTATGAACAACTTGTTTTTGGAAAAAGTATGGAAAATGTGCGAAATAGATGCGATATTAGATAGGAAATGAAGAATTTCAATGAACAAGCAAAAAACAAATTTCAAGTGCTTTGTATTTTGACGACAACGGTATACGGTCAATGTTCAAAAAAAAGGTTAAATTTAACAAACCGATCTACATAGGATTTTCATTCTTGACCTATCAAATTGTTAATGTAAGAGTTTTATTACATAAATTAAAGAAGTTTTGACCCAATTTGAATCTGTGTTACATGGAACAGACAGTTATTTTCCCCAAATTGAAACGGATCCTTTTTAAAAAATTATTAAAGAAATATAGATGACTTTGATACAAGTATTATCCAAAAAGATTTTACGAAAAGTTTCACTACTAAAAATAAAAGGTAATAGGGAAATTCAAAGATGAGTTTAAATGCGAAGTTTTAGAAGAAATTTTGTGGATTAAGATCGAAAATTTACTGTACAAATATAGAAAAAATCCGTAAGATGCAAAGGGATTAAGAGAAGGTTGTAAATAAAACAATATTATCGAAAATTGAAGAAATGTTTTGTTCGAAAGATAAAGAAGAATTTTAGGGAGAAGACAGTAATCAAAAGCTACAAACATGAGTTTGTACACAGTTACCAAAAACAGATCTGGCAGCTGAACGCTAAATATGATAAAGAAATTTGTCCTAGAGAAATAAGATCGATACAGTACCGTAAGGAAAAAAACAGATTATTTAGAAGAAGTTAAACAAACTTGGAACTTTGATAATGTAAATGGAAGATGATTTAATTCACTGTCACAAGTGTAAAAAGAAAACGAAAAATAGTAGATTCTTAAGATGTTCAAACTCAAAACGGATTGTATAGAATTGCAGCAAATGTTCAAAATGTAAGACAAATAAAGGAGTAAATTTATAAAATAGAATCCCTTATAGAAAAACAAGTAAAGAAGAATTGAAGAATAAAGGAAGAAATAGAGATTGAAGCTAGAGAAATTCATGCACCAGTACGAAAAAAGTTTAAAAAGAGAAAAATTATAACTTAGGAAATTGACGATTTAAGGGGCAGCAGATTTAGATAATAATGTCTAACTATTCGGATCAAAATGATGGATTTCAAGTATATGATAAATGTTATATTGATACTTTTCTCAAAATAAGCTTGGTCAAGAGCTATCAAAAGAAAAAACGGTAAAGAAGATTCAAAAAGCTTCGAAGATTATAGAAAAAGACGGCGATAAAGATGCAATCACAAACCCACCAAAATCTACTTCAAACAGATAAGGGATTAGAGTTTAAAAATAAAAAATTAACGAAGTTTTAGAGAAATACAACATTAAGAATATATCATACTGGAAAACGAGAGAGAAATCAAGTAGTGTAGAGAGATATAACATAAACCAAAATGAAAGAATGAAGGTTCTTTTTTGAGATCTAAATAAAAACTTTAAATGGAATCTATTATTCTGCAAGAAATCGTAAGAAATATAACGATACGGTTCATTAGCACAATCAAAATGATGCCTAAATACGTAGATAAAAGATGCAGAAAAAGAGTTATTAGAGGCCGGTTTTTAAGTATGTTCCACCAGAATTTCACACGAAAACCAAAAATTTAAAGTCAATGAACATGTAAGAATTGTCTAACTTAAAAAACAAACATTTTCGAACAAATATAAGAGAACAATTGGGTCAAGAAAATCCTTTGTGATTTTATCAAATTATTAACACAGATCCAGTAACTTATTGTATAAAAGATTTAAATAATGAAGAAATAACCGGAAAGTTTTTATGAATATGAATTGAGAAAGTCAAAGCAATAATTTTTTTCTTATAAAAATGGATCCTCCAAAGAAATGTACAAAGTGTCAATGAATTTAAGGATTTTTGAAGCTTTTAAAAAAATTAAGAATAAAAAATGAAGGGAAAAGGGTCTATGTTGTAATGATTGTCGTAGTAAATATGAGAGAAGAATTATACGAAAAAATAGAAAAAATCACTTATAAAGAATGAATGTTGTATTGTGGTAAAGAAATTAAGAATATTTCAGATTTTCCCCCCACAACATTGGCATTATAGTATAGATAAAAAACAAGCTTTTTGTACAGGATTGTGCTAGAAAGAAATTTCCGAGAAAGCCAAAATAAAACCGACTCATAGCGAATGTAGTGAAGAACACTCAATGGGTACCTAGTTATGCTAAACAATACAAACCAAATATCATAAGTTCGAGAGTTTGAACATTTTCATTGTGAAATAATTTTTTTTCTATATAAATGGAGTCTCAAAAGAAAAGTACAAAGTGTTCAAAGAGAGAATAGAAAAGACTGTTATTGTAAGGAATTATATGATAAAATGGACAAATAAACTTTAGAAGAAAAAAAGTGTTACTTTTGGTAAAGAAATTAAAAATATTTCTGAATTTAATAACTGTCAGTATAGTAAAAGATAGAAAATGATGGCTTTTGCAAGATTGTGCTAAAAAAATTTTCAGCGAAAGTTATAAAAAACGAAATGCCATATGAATATGAAAAAAAATTCTACGATGGTTACCTAGTTATGCTAAACATTTACAAACAAAATATAAAAAATCGAGAGTTTTAGTAAAAATTCAGAAACAGTTTTCATCGTGTAATTTAGATATCTATACAATCATCGGAGATTTCTGCCATATTAGTAGTAAAAAATGATTTCCGTTGTATAAAATATTCAAAGATTTCTTTCATTTGGTTGTATAGATTGATCAGAATTTTGGTTCGTCATCGTGATGAACAAAATCTCTAATTCAGGATAATTTTATTTTTAAGAAGTTTTTAATCGGTTTTGGTATTTCTCGTTTTCTGATCTCTGAATAACGTAATAAAAGGGCCATTCCCACATGTGATTCTTCTTAACTTAACACAAAAACATGGTGTTTTTTCTTATCAAAATCTTTACATAGCCATGATCTCCTCTTCATTAATTCCATTCACAATTCTTGATTCTCTATTTTCAATGATTTCATTTCATCTTTAAATTTGGTAACTGTTTTTATTAATCCTTTTAACTGCTTATATTTCGTTTCAAGTATGTACTCGCCATTATTTCTAATACTCGGTAAAAACTTCTTTTGTAACCCAATTTTTGAAGATTTTTTGCCTCTTTTTTAATGTGATCTCAAAATTAAAGAATAAAGTCCATGATTCATTTGATAAAAACAGTGTCAGGGATGAAGATTGTTTAAGTGGGCCATTCGAATATCGCCTGTTTTTTAAGTAAAAATATTGAATTTTTGTCATCATCTTCAACATTTAATTTAATTGCGGTTTTTTTGTTTGTTGTTTTTTTCATAACCTATTAATTGCACATAACATCTTTAGTAGCCTTAAACCCAGATTTACATTGTTTTTCGTCTACAATCGTTTAGTGGCAATGTCTTTATTATTGAATATAAGTTTGATTATTGAGTAGGTCTAGAACAGACTCCAATTAGATAGAAAAGAAATTTAACTAGTAATTTTTTATTTTGAAATAAAGCCCTGATTCATTGGATAAAAACATGTCATGATGAAAGATTTGTTAAGGGTCTATGGATAGACCTCCTGTAATTTGATACATTCAAAAGTTGTTTTTATATATCATCATTATCGACATTATTTATGATAGCTTGCCTCGATTTTTCATATTCTAATTACTTCTGCAACATCCTTTGCTTTAAACCAGATTACATTGTTTTTCGTCTACAATCGTTTACAGATGTCCTTTGTTAATTGAATGTAGGTCTAACAACTGACTCATTTAACTAGTAATTTTTTATTTTGCGTGTAAAGTCCATAATCATTGATAAAAACAGTGTTTTTTTTGTAAAGTTTTGAAGGTAAGACGATTCGTTCCTTCCCCCCTTGGATTCATCATTCATTTCGACAATCCTTAATAAAATTGTGTTGTTTTAACTCTCATTATTTTAATAAATTTCCCCTCAGAGTCTTGTATAGTTAGAACGATTTTTTGAATGCGTTTAATATTTTTTCTAATTGGAATATAATCCGATTTCAATCGTTTTTTCACTGATTTTTGATCCCATAAGCAACAATTTGGGAAAAAATGTGTACAAAAAATTCAGATTCATTGTGTAAATGATTCGGTAATGATTTTCAAAACTATGTTCAAAAAACGAGATTACAAAGTACTTCAATTAACTTTCAAACGGTCTAAATTTTTGGCGTTTTTAATTTCCTAATATACCTGAGAATGGCTCAATAGTTTGTTTGAACAAACCCCTTTTAATAAATCTACAATAATTGGCAGAAAACATTAATTCTTACTGTTGAATTTTATTGAATTTTATTAGAGAGATAACTTTTTTTTGTCATTTCAAAAACTGTTTTCGTCAAAGTTTAAAGATTTAGTCTGATTGTTATGAATGTTTTCAGATAATTTTTAAGGGAATTTTTTTATTTGATCGAAGGGTATAATATCCTTTGTTAAACCATAATATTTTGTTATGTTCTTCTCACTAAATCCTATTCAATAAGGAAACTTTCACTAATATTTATTAAAAAAATTGTCAGAATTAAAAACCGTCTTAAACCGATAAAATTAATTGGATCTACCACTAAAGTGTATAGGATGTTTCCAAGTTCTTAAAACTAATTTAGAGCTTTCTACGTCAACTTGAACATCATCATTTTCGCAAGCGTTGCTTTCAAGATGAAAATGCCCTTCTATTTAGTATGGAGAAATTTTTAAAGCAACAAAGATCATAAAAAACTTCAGCAAACGTTTTGAAGAAAATAAGAAAGAATCAACCAATCAGATTGTAATTGTTGGTTCAAGAGTGGATGTGGAAAAACAACTTTATTATTGGAAAAAAAAAGAATTTTATCAACATAGGGTTGATATCATTATTCCAATTTGTATGTTTTTTAGTAAATCTTTAGAACAAGCGCCTATAAAACAATTACAAGAAAGATTTGAGAAAATAAAGAGAAAAAACTTTAACCAAAAAAATATCACATTTTTTATAATGCAGTCTGAGGACATAGTTCCATTAAGCGAAATGTAAACCCAATTCTTTAATCGTTTTTTTATGATTGTATTTTGGAAAATCAGAGACGTTATTAATGAATAAATCGTAATGTCCTCGTCACATAAAATATGTCTTGTATCTATCTTTCGTCATGCTTTTCAAAGGTTGATAAACAAGTAATAAGAAAATAACCTGAATATTTGGTTTTTTGTTATTTTTTATGTGTATTTTTAAGCAAGACGATCACTTGGAAGGAAGACAACGGATTTTTTAACTACTAAATCTAACTTTGAAGCCATAAAAATGGCAAATATTGAATAAATTTTTTCCAATATAAACGTGTGATAATCTAGTTGTTTTCATGTTTTAACGTTCACGTTTACGTTTTCGTGTTCTCGTATTTTTTACGTTCCACACGTCAACCGTTTTTACGATTTCACGTTTCACCCGTTTTACGTTCTTCCACCGTTTTCGGTTCTCGTTTTTCGTGTTCACGTTTTCCACGTTTCCAAACGTTCACGTTTTACGTTCCACGTTTCGTGTTCTCGTTTTCGTGTTTCATGTTTAACGTTTCCACGTTCACGTTTCAAAATTTTTCTAAATAAATGGTAGAAACTAACTTCTGAAGAAACGAAAAACTTGAACAAATCGAAAAGAAATTAATCAAAGAATTTAAAGAACAGATTCGAATGGATGAAGAAAACAAGAACTTATTCAAAAAAATTTTTTTTTAATCCCAACCTGTAACTTCTGCAATAAAAAACGTTGAGGGCAAAAATTGAAAAAATGTTTTAAGTGATAATCAAAATTGATGAATTTGGTGTTCCAGTTGTACGACAGTTTTTGCGATATTTCCGAAAACCAGAATCTGAGTTATTGAATTGCCAAAATTACCATACGTCAACACCATTTAGACCTAGAATCATTGAAGAATCTACAATAGTTGAACCAATAAGTTTCCTGGAACGACGGATAAAATAATTTGGTGAAATTGGTAGATAAATTCCTTCCTATAGCGAAGGATGATAAATTTTTGGTTTTGTCTTGGGATAGAAAAAAGAAAAAGTTTAATGATTGGTAAAGTTTGCCCGTAAATTTTGAACATAATTAACATAGTTATCTAATGAAAAAATGTACGAAGGTACTCAGGGTTTATGGATATTATTAACAGTCACTGATGTTTGCCCAAAAGACGGTTTAAATTCTAAGAAAGACTTGAAAAAGTGCAAGCTGAAATTTTATGGAAATCTGATTCAATTTACAAAAATAAAGATCCATCAACTAAGAAACCAAAGTTCAAGTAAAGGTAAAAAATATCTCAATATGATATAAACCAATTTGGGAAAAACGAATCGAAGGATCAGGTTGTAAAGAAAATAACAGTGATAGATAAGAATGAATACAGAGTATATCGACGATTTGACAAAACTCGAAGGAATATATTTAATTAAATTTAAGCTCAAGAAAAGGTTGGAAACAACAATTTATTTGAACGGTTAAAAGAAAGCGATTAAAGAATTTATTTCGACCAAACTTGTGAACTTGATGAAATGATTGAAAAACCTGATGGAATTAAATAATTTTAAAACTAGTTTTGCCGGCAATTAAGTTCATCCTATGATTGAAGGATAGCGGCCTTTGGAAATGATTTTAATCACACAATTTACCTTTTGAATTACACGTACCCACTTATCAGTATCTTTGGGGGCCTGGCAGACAAAACACGAAAAACAACAGACTAAAAAAGAGGGAGATACTGGTAATAAATACAAATTAGAGATCAAGCTGCTATGGAACACGTAATTTTTTTATGCAAAACATATGAGACACAAATTCCCAGCCATATCGCAGATAAAGTTTTGCAAGAAAAGGCAAATGGATAGATTTTTTATCAAAAGATGCTAGTTTAGGTGAAAAAGATTTGTTGCACGCTTTCCAACAGCTGGAGCAATGTTTTTGAAGAGGAAAACAAACTAGGAATGGGGAAATTCCGAAGGAGGAACTTGACAATTTTCAACTAATAGATAAATGGACGGTAGAAACCGTAAAACTTCAGGCACAAAATTCAGAAAGAAAAAATAAAATCCGCTTTTAAGAAGAAAATACCCGTTAGTATTCAATTTAAAATAGATCAACTAAAAAAAATGGCGGAAGATAAGAATTATTTTTAACAAATAAGTAGGACAATACAATAAACTCCGGAAAAAACATAATGAAAAAACAATAAAAGGAACCAGAAATAGAATATTTCTTTATAATCAGTTGAAAGAACTTAAAACGATGGATGGTGGACTTTTTGAAAAGATTTATTACGAATGTTGGAGAGAAATATTCCAAGTTGTTAAAAATGTTGTTCCTTATCGTATTCGTAAAGCATGCATCCACATCGACGTAAAAAAAAGATGTTGATTCCTATTGGTTATCGAAAACATTTTAAATTGGTTATGATTAAAGCGTTGGAAGATGTTTAACGGCAGGATCTTGGATTAGATGAAAAAACTTTGAATTACGTGAAATCAAACACTTAGCAAAAAAAAAATTTATAACCCTTTAACATTCGGGGGAATTGGAAGAAATTCTGCAAAACTATATTAAAAAGCATTTTAGAGGAATCTTCATGAGAGATACATTACCTGAAAAAGTTAAGAAATTTGAAGTGTGGAATTGTGAATTTAGACTCGATTATGGGAAGTGGAACGCATTGGATTTGTTATTATAAAAATGATAAGAATGCATGTTATTTTGATTCGTATGGAAGAATTGAGGACAAACCACCTATAGAATTGATTAAATATTTGAAAAAATCAAGCGTCTACTACAATGATTCTCAGATTCAAGACTATAAAGATCCCCCAATTGTGGTCATTTATGTGTTTTTGTGTTGAATGAACTGAGTGATGGTAAAGATTTTAAAGAAGTTGTTAACAAATATTACTTAATAAATATGGATTCACAAAATATTTTGACGTATTGGAACACAAATTATTCAAAATGTAGATAATAGTTTGAATTTTGATAGTTTGAGAAATGAAGGTTTGATAACAAGTTAGAAAAATTTATTACAAAAACCTTCCAGATTCAGATATGTTTTGCTGTCGAGATTGAAGATTTAAAGCAGAATATGATAACAAACTTGCAAAATTTCATGAGTTCAAATGAAGTTGCTGATAAAATAAAAACATTGGAAAAAGAAGTTGATGATGGTGTAAAAAAATTATTTACCATTTAATGTCTCAATATCGAAAAAGCTGAAATTTAGATTACTGAAGCGATCAAAGTTGAAAGAATTATGTTAGTTTGGCTAATAAAAAAAGAATTGTCGGTGTTCGACCTGGTATTGACAAACATGATGTTGTTGTTAAAGAACAAATTTTAAAACCTCTAAAATTATCAGAAAACATCGATATTGTTGATTTACATGATCCGAATGTTAAAAATGCCTTAGATTTTAAAGGAAAAAGAATTAGCAGTGTTAGTAAAGGAATTAATCCATTTGATGTTGTTGTAATGATTCAATTAGAAGATCCTATTAAAATGTTTAATGAACTAAAACAAAAATTATGAGAATCATAAACAGCATGTTAAAGATTTTTACAACAGAAGTCTATGACAAGTTAGAAGCCAGAAATAGAAGATCAGTAGACGATGTTGGTGAATTACTTGATAAAGTAAATAAACTAGAAGAAAACTTTAATACATATAAAAAATAATGTTAATGTATTAGTTGGTGTAGCAATTAACAAAATTCTGGAAAATTTTGATACACATTTCAATGAGAAAGTAAACTTTTTTGAAAATTTTGGTACACGTTTCAATGAGAAAGTAACACATAATAATGAATTACTTAAAAGAATAGATGATCGATACTCTTTATATCTCGATAAAGTAAATAAACTAGAAGAAAACTTTAATAAATTTAAAGAAGATGTTAATAAAACTTTTGAAAATATTGATAACAGATTTAATGGATTAGGCGGCTATGATGACTAATTTTCCTTATATAAATGGCGCTCATATATTGTGTGAGATGTAAAGAAAAAAACTGCAACAAATGATATAAAATACTATGCAGAACATCAACGGAGTTTAAAAGAATTTCTGAAAATGTGCTGAATGTAACGCAAAAAAGAGCCAATTTATAAAAACTTGATTTTGAAATTTTTTCCTAATAAATAGAGATGGCGGGACATTACAGTGCTTTCGATCTTTTTATCATGCAACACGAAAGAGATTTGAAAAAAAAGAACATTGGGATGACATTTTCTCAAAAATATGAATTATCCGAAGATATGGATGAGATTATACGTAAACAAATTGAATTGTAATAACATTGCTAAATATCAAACTTTATCATCAGTGTTCATTCAAGAAAATATACATTATCAATTAAAAGATCATATGTCTGTTCTTTGTCTCTATCAACACTTGAGTATAAAGTTTTTGGATGAAAATAAAGATACAGTTGATTGGAACAATATTATAGATAGCGGTTACTATCCTGTGCAAATTTTATTGAAATATGTGACCGAGATCGCAAAATTTAAGGAAGAGAATCCCTGAATATGACGAAGTAGATTCATTAAAAATGACTCTAATCTTTTTAATTATTTTACTAAAATTTATATCTTTTCTTATAAAAAACGTACATTAGATCGATGAAAAAATGTTATACATGATGTTAAAATTTCTAAATTTTCTCTTATTAAATGGCGGACTACAGAAAATATGCTAGTGATATTGAAAGGGCGGAGTCTTAAAAATTTTCTACATCCAATGTAGTACAACGAACATTTGAATAGAATCCGAATAAATGAACTGATTTAATATTGATTTTGGGAGTATAAACTTTTTGTCTCGTCTAACTCTCCCTAGTTTTATATTTCCTGGAACTTTAACAAAACAAGATGGTCAAGCATAATCTTGGAACTGATAGATGTTAGATTAATCGATTAATTTTATAACCGTTTTTTATTTTTCCTAAGAGTTGGAAGTAAGAAAACACAATAAATTGAATAGAAGAAGTCGAAAACTGTGGCCAAATTAAGCAACAATTATAAGGAAACTAATTTCGGTATTCAAAAAAGTGAAGTTTGATTTCTCAAAATACTTCTAATGGCTTTGAAATCAGATTTTAAATTTGGTGTTTTTGAAGCAGCTGGAGAATTTAACTCATTTTGCGATTAAATGACTTTTTGAAAATGTTACTATTCCGATACTATAAAGGAGGATTTTATCTAAGTTTATATAAGGAAGCAGAAGACGGATGATGTGATTCTGAAGACTGCAAACTGGAAATGATATATGGTCCTGTATGATTGATCGGAAAAAAAAATAACAATTACAGATTTAATTTTATTAGAGTTCCAATGATTGGATTATAAAATCACGCAGTTGTAAATAAGGTTGATTGATGAAATTTACAAAAAAAAGTCAAAACATTAATGGTTTAATTTTCTTAAGATTGGCAAATGTATTGAACAAAAAGGTATTTCCGGAAACAACTTATTCGTTCGATATCACAAATATTTATAGCAAATATTCCTTCCAATCCCAAGTTCGTTATCATAGGTTTCTCCAAAACAGATAGACAGAAATTAAGTCAAGAAAAAAATTCCTTCCAAAGTTTGATAGTTTGGATTGTAAAAAATGATCAGAGTTAATAATTGAACGGATTCTATTATCCAGATGAATTACAAAATTTTAATACATTTCCGGAGGTCTTTTCAGAATCAGTGTATCCAGATGTTATCAAGATTTTAAGAAAGTATTACTGTAATAAATAAGGAAATGTATTACAAATCCTAAAGAATATTTGTATTATAGCGAATAGACCTAGGGGTGGGGATAGTGTCATTTGGGGATGGACAACAAGAGGGGGGGGAAGGTTTGACTAAAATATTTCTGGTTCAAAGAAAGCGAATATAATTAATCAATATGGGCATTTTCAAATAGCTGTTACACAAACGCGATTTTGTTATGTTTGTTGTGTTGTCTCTGAGAAATTTTTAGCCTTAAATGATGTTGATTTTAAGGAACGATTATTTCAGAGAAATTTCAAGGTAGTTAATGTATGTTCATAATTATTCTCTTTCATTCCTTCTAAATAATTTCAAAAATATACTCTTTCGCCATTACTGAAAAAATCCCGATATTCTTCCCGGTTAATGAATCTTTTATAATCGTACACATAATATCCTAAATAGTTTGTACAATAGAATGAAATATAATCTTCTATTATATCTTCTGTTGTAGAAATTGTAAAACACCAAACATTTTGCCGCTGAAAAAAATTTATATCTCGGCAGACTTTAGTTCCATAATCTCCATTATATAAAAAAATCTTTTTTTGTTTTTTAAATGGGAAATGAGTATAATTGCCAACTAGTTACAAGTGTTATAATAGAGGAGAAAATTTATTGGATAAAAAATATTTGAGGTTTGTAGAGATTGTAATTTAATTTTGTACCGAAAGAACCTAACAACACTAAGAAAATTTCGAAATAAACTAACAACATGTTGAACCCAAAATAAATCTGCTTACAAAATCTGCAATAATGGTGAGGACAAAGAAGCAAACAAAAATTTGATTTGACAGGAATTTAGAAATACAGAATAAAAATTTTTTACTTATCTCTTGGAACCGTTGGAAAAAAAATTATTTTCCTTTTCAAATAGAATTACATTATGGGTTGTAAGGTATCGATAACCACAACGTTATATTATTATGAAAAGATTATTAACCGTGTATTTTGTTTCATTAAATCTGGATGTTGAATTTGTTCTAAACGATTTTTGAAGCCAGAAATCCCTCGAGTGAATTTTTTTATAGTACATTTGGCATGAAATTAAAACGAAAGAACCGTCCGTGAAAAGAATGCGGCTTTTTAACTCACCATTTCGTCGCCACGACTATCTCGAGTTGATAGGATTAGCGAATTTCAATTTTTTTCCTGTTTTTTGAATTTTTGTTTCTAATTTAAAGTTGGAAGTTCTTGAAAGAAGTTAAATGGATAATTTTTTTTTTTGTATGTGAATGCAAGAAGTTTTAAAAGAGTTATAAGAAGTTGAAAGTGAATTGGAAGAAAAATAAGAATAGTACAAAATTTTGAATTTGGAGAAAATGAATAGGATCATAATTTCCGGGTTTACAATAATTGCCCAGAGTTGGAAGTATTGTGAAAGTACACTTGCCGAAACAGGCATTTTATGACTGTTTTTGGATGAAAAAAAGAATCTAAAGAATTAAACAAAAATGTAAGAAATATTACACTTGGTTGTTACGGAATAGAAGACTATTAAAGATAAGAAAAGGGAAATTATAACAATTAACTATATGTATAGAATAAAGTCTATAACTCTAAAACCTTGCAAGTCCCTCCCCACGTCATAGTACTGGTTTTGATAACCATAGTTGGTGTCTTTTCTTCATAGGAATCACATGGAATATTATCTACAGTAATACCTTTTGTTTCACACAAAATGTGGCTATATTCTATAAGAAAAATTCTATAATGCTCTTTAATGAATTGTGTTGATAAATCTTGATACTTACGAAAAATTCCTAAGAAATTCATCAATTAAGTCTTGATTATCTTGAAAGGACGTATAATATGGGAAAAATTCCATAAAAAAACGATGAAAACTCTCTGTTTGTTTATTTTTTACTTTCTTTTCAATATCTTTCGTAATTATATTAAATATTATAATCCCTTATTTTTTTCGTTTTTTTGTGTGTACACGTGTGCAGTTTTCGTTCTTTCTGCAAAAGACTTTACAAGTTCTTTGAATTCTGTGATCATTTAAGGAAAGTATCGAAGACGGTATCAACTGTTGTTGAAAATAAACCGGCTATTCACTGGAATTCATCTTTGTTGCACTGTTTTTAATGCTAGAAATTGTAGAGACTTTGGTGAGTTCATGTTGTTTATTTAGTAGAAAAGTTTTTTATTAAAGTACAGTATGTTTTTTAGTAAAAATGTTTTAAATTGATTAAATTTTATTAAGAATTCGAAGATTTTTCCTTTATTCGTAGCAGATTTGACAACATTTTAACAAAGCACAGCCTAAGAAAGTAGAAGCTCAGATTCGGTTAATTTTTCATTCCACAGGAGTAGATAGTAATGAACCGATCCTGGATCGCTTTTGGAGACGAACGACTGTAGATTCGGTTAATTTTTCATTGAGATTTGCTGTGTTATTTCTCAGCTTCCCTTTATGGTACATTGAACAGTATTTTACATTGCTTTTCGGTCGGCTCCGAAAGTGCGCTAGGAACCCGCCATATTTTTAAAATCCCTACTTACAGGGTGTAAAAGTGTATCCGCATTACAAACTAATACATTGATTGTTGCAAAAGCAATAACTGTACAATGGCACCTCTCCACACAACGTTATTTAACTATATCACGAATCTTGGGAACAAAGCCTGTTAAATGATACAAGGTTTATCGTTGTGTCCCTGTCCACATAAGAAACAACGGAAAGCAAGTATAGTGCGTTTGGTTGCCTCTCACACGCACAGTATTGAGTTTTGGCATAATATGAACAAGGTATTATGTCCAATATAATGAATAATAATGATACATTGATTCTAATTATTTAAGCAGGACTTAAAAATCTTGTAATATAAACAAATGAAATATCGTGTTAAGGCAAATTTTTACTTTTTACAAAATTTCAGTGAAGTGAGGTGTTGGTGGAAAACACAAGGTTAAAGCTGTTATGATAAAATTAGTAATGTCCATACTAAAAAAAATTTGGTGGTTGAACTCTAGCTCATGAACCCTTTTTTTTTTGCTGTTTTACTTGTATCGTGTAAACAAAGTATTTGTAAATTACCTCATTCGAGAAAACTTAATAGAATAGGTTAATTTAATATTTAATCAGTTAATCGGTGTAGGTTAAAACGTAATTCTTGGGGTCTATATAAATTTAAGACACCTTGTTATGAAATGCTTTATGTCCTCAGTATGCCAATCGTCACTTGGTATATAAATATGATTTTTTAAGGGCGTAATGAGAAATAGAAACATCCGCCCAATATAACTAAGTAAGATCTTTACCAGACTCATTATCACCAGAATCGCACTCCCGAACAATATGCTTAGGGTTTATTTGACCTATCATTTGATAGGTGAGATGGGACAGTCGTCAGAATAGGCATGTAAACATGAAACCGTTTCTATTATTAACCATAATAAAATTTATAACTATACAACTTTTTATATATAAAACTATTAGAAAACACATAGATAGAGAGGCAAACGTGAATAAGATTAAAGGTCAAGTAAGGAGGCAATCGTGACGTGGTTGAGTCTAAAAAGTCCTTGATACAGAGGCGTAAAGGAGGTTTTCAACTTAGCTCTGCTGAGATATGTACAGTTTATCATATAAATAGGAATGGGTTATTAGAGGATGAAAAGAAGGAGGTAGATTGAACCTAATCAAATGGCTAATTGCTTTTGCAGAGTTTTTGGTTTAAACATTTACTATTTTCAGTCAGTGACTAATAGACTAATCAGCATGCGGAAAGGTTTATATTAGTGATTATCAATTTCAATTATTAGTAGCAGCCGTAACCACATCATTACACAACAGCCGGCGGAAAGTATGAGGTTCAATTGTTTGCCGGAAGTGAGTCAGGAACTTTGGGACTACCCTTAATCAATGTTTACAATCTGGGATAGAAGAAGATGATAAAAAATTGCCCGAGAAAAACTTAGGTTATGGGTCCATAGCGGGCACTTAGACCTCTTATCCGTAGGCAAAGACCATATTGTGACTTCTGAATAGCTGACTGGTTTTTTTGTTGTACCATTTTTTTTCCGTTTCAATAGAAAAAATACTCTCTTTGCTTAACATACAAACTACTCCACAGATTTCGATGAAGGATAAAATAAATAATTACCTACACTATGGAAATGAAAACGTAAGGGGTGGTTATTCAATGCTGGTGGAAAACACAACACGAGATTAAATTTTTACAAGTTAATTTTGGACCGACCATTACATTATAGGTGCTAACTTTTACTAGCCATTTAATCAATTTCAAAGTGAATGTATATGTTTTTCTATTCCAACTATTGACATTTAGTGATATTTTAAAAATCTAAAAATGTTCTATTACCTATCTATTCTTTTTTTGATTTAATTTTTAATTATTTACCATCATTTTGACTAACATGTTGCATTTTCACACTGGCAGAATAAATACTTCTTTATATATTTATAACAAATGTTTTAGGTCACAGATTTATCAGCTCTAATCTGTGCGGTATATTTGGGGCTAATGATTTATCTCTTAAATTCACCTACAGTATCAAAAAAACGATTTGGTTCAGAAAACAAATCTCTCTTACACATCAATATTTGCAATCACCTATAGTATTATATAAATATTAAGCTTTGTGCTCAAAACGTCTTCTTCTATTCACTGCAGAAGATAAAAATCTAACCAAACCATAATGCCATTATTCTATGTTGTTATTAATTTTTCAAATGGTCGTGTATGTTGGGAACATTTATATTATCACCTAATTTTTGCTACTTAACAAATATATTGTCTTGTATACATACAATGCCAAACAATGGCCTGTTATTTTTTGGTATTAAAAATATCAATAAATCAAAATAATGACTAAAGAAAAGGTAGTGAGGTTTATGAGTTTAAGCTAGTAATGCCAAATATGCGGAATGGATATATATATTAGTCTTTTGTAATATAGGCAAATACAGCATATGAAATGACATTAAATAATGTTCGGTAATTTGGTTATATAACTGAATACCAAAGTACGAGTACTCGGTGTAATGAATTGGACAATGGGCCGCAGCTTCGTGATCTTGTCAGGCCGCTGCTTGTTTCTCAACATTTATCTCAGAGGTCAGATGGTTTTCTAATTCACTCTTACCATACTCTACAGAAACATACAGACTGATCTACCCTACTCATTGAGTGCCAATATAAAAAATCACTAAAATTAATTCTAAATTAATCTTGTAAATATACATTTCATATTTTTTATAAAGTAAGGCACCTTCAATCGACACAGTAGTCGTCAGAACAATAAGGAACGATTTCAAAAGCTATTACACTGTAATACTATTCACTTCGAGCCATTAAAATCGCTCTGTAAGTAACATTGCCTTTCTTCTGTAGAGAGCTACACCAAATACGGGTTTTAGCGTTTCAGAAGGGTTTTTTCTTTGATGCCTTACATGAGCGAATCCGTCATTTTGTGGAATGTTTCCTTATTACCCACAACATAGTTTGTAACTCTGGTTATTGCTATGTACTAAAATTATTTCTCTGATGTGATTAATAATACACAAATTGCTATTTATTGTATTAGTATCAAATAGTAGCTCAAAGTTCGCATTTTCTAATGAGGTATCGTGTGATGGGGTGTGCTAGATGATAATTCTGGGGGTTGAGCCCCATATCCCCCATTTTTTAAAAAGGGACAAAGCCATAACAGCTCATTAAAAATCACATTTTTTTAGTTGTTATAGTGTGTTGAATTTAAGTACTAAAAAAATGTATTTGTAGAGAATGGCCGTTCCTGGGATATACAGCCATTTCCACACTTTTGCCCTAAACCTGCATATCGTATCAATATTGTAAAATACCTTTAACATAACATTATCTCTCCAAAATTTCATGGAAAAAATGGCCTTCAAATTTAAAAAACAAAGGTTGTAAATTAACCATAAACTCACATAAGTTTGATACATTTATTGATCCTCCAGCCACTAATCGCAAATAAGAATTAAACTAAAACATTTCCTGTCTATATTTTGGTGAAATTATTTCATAAAATCTTCCTTTCCGTGCAGGGTTTAAAATAAGTTTTATGGTAGCGTGTCGTTAATTCACAGTTATTTTGGATCTCATAAACTCCTCAACTCCTCGCTCTGTAAAATAAATGAATAACTATTTTGAAAATACTGATTTGGCACAGTATATTATCAATAATATTAATATTTTAATCATTCCATCCTAGACTTTGTACATAGTATCAGATTTTAAATGTGTCTTCTCAAGTAGTCATTTCTATAAACTCTATCATGACGCAGTACGCCGACCCAGTGCTTGTGTCCTCACACATACTCACACACTACAGCGTTTCAATTTTAAAATTATCTATCATAATTGCATTCTGAGTTTACTCCTCGATTTTAATTAAAGAATCTAGATCTTAAAAAATTACTTTTTTCACCACATAAACACTGAAATATTAGATTTAAATAAGAAAATCATAAAACATAATTGTTTTTATGTATATCCTACTTTTAAAATTTCTCTTCAACCGTGGCTCCGAGTAAAGTAAAATGCAAACAAGCATTTATGAAAGATGAAACCTCGTCATTTTTGGGAATTTATTAACTCTGCAATCGACGTTTGCGGGGGTTTGAAAGAATCTTTCTCTTTACATCCGCCACTGAATCGGAGCGAAACATTCCACATCATTTGTTTCTCAGTAAGCACATTTCCCACACTCAATTGATCTCATTTATTCTGTTACTAAAAGTCAAACATTATCCTAGTTGTCATATTAACATATATTGTATTACTACGAAACCTACACAAATGCTACCCATTTATAATATTTAAAAGTTACCTTTATGCTCGTTTTAACCACTAGGTATTATGCCTCCTCGGGTTTACTGGACAATGTCCTCCACAAAAATTATGCTTATTTGCTGTTCGCCTAGAGACAAATCATTACTCAAGGTTTTTACATTATTAAACAATTTTTACTACGACTTATACATATTCACACAATGATAGACCAAATCCAAACTTTATATTTTCTCGCTTAGTTTTTCAACCACCTCTAATCCATTCTTATACACGTTTTTAACCGATTATTAAGTGTCTTTAAATGAAATTCACAATAACTGACCAATTTTTTTTTAGTTGTTCGCCATTTCAAATCAAATACATAGCATATTGCAAAATATTATTTCTGATGAAAAATCCTGTATGTATTTTTATTTAAATTGTATCATAAACATACATTTACGATCCACAGTATTTTATATGTATATTTGCAACTTCCAGTCTGCATTCGAGGTTTTTAACAAACAGGATCTCTTAATATAATGTTACTTCAGCAGTCGTAGTTTATATTCAATGGTGACTTGCACTAAGTGCAGTAAAATAGTGATTTTAACAGTAGTGCTTTGAGATGCTGTACAACTTATTATTTTTCAACTTCTACAACAGTGATTCAGCTTTTCCAGTGTGTATTTTGAGGAGTACTCCTACATTGTCTTGCTGTATAATAAACGTCTATGATTACAGGTTTGTCTCCCTCACGCAGTCGTTTTACCAGTAATTTTTAGCACTTACCGCACCGCCAATTGCTTATGTCAGACACAACAGCGTTTCTGTTTGATATAAATTAGCTCTACTATGGTGTGATTATTTACTATGCAGGTTCCTTTTACAATCAATTATGCATTAATTCATTAATTATTTCATAAAAAGCATAACTAATAAGACTTTTTTAGGAATAAATAAATTCTGTTTAGTCTAAAGAAGACAAAATACCATTTTATTCATAAAAGGTAAAATACAAAGCATTAAAGGTAATATCTAAAACTTAATTATCAATAATATTAGTCTTTTATAACTCTAATTGATACAGTGTCATTTCATCAGCAGGATCTAAACCCTAACAAATTCATTGATTTAATAATTATTCAATTGCTACACTTCCTATATTGGTATAAATAACAAATAATTCGGTAATCGATCTTTAAAACTTACTAAATCCAGCAATAATTTTCAACATTCATATTTCCCTCCACTTTAAACAAGTACGTGCATACTTCTGACTTGCACTGTTTTTACGCAAGTTAATGAAGGTTTTGCATTGTGTCATCTCTTCTTAAATGTAACCCTTACTGAAACTAAACTTTAATAAGTAGGTTTTTCATCTCAGACTCGGAAATTCTTCAAGTTGGAAAAGCAAGATAATTATTTATAATGTTGCAACAATCTAGGACACTAGGAAACTTCTCAGTACATTTCTGTCTCAGTATGGAGCTATTTCACACAAGGAATAATCTAATACAAATAAAAACAACAAAATTCTCAGAACTTTTTTATTTAACATTAAATAACAGTAATATACACAGAGTATTATTCAATTATTGTCTAAAGTTGTCTACCTATTGCTTGCAAGACTAAAACGAACTGAAAAAACCCGGATGCGTACTAGTTTTTTCTATCTCAGACTTTACTGGACTAACACTAGTAATATACACAGAGTAATATTCAATTACTGTTGGAAAGATGCTAACATTGCTTGCAAGACTAAAACATCTTAAAGATTTAGCTAAAGTATTAAAAATTAATTTAATTAATTTGCCTTGTTTTTGAGAGTAATAACACGTTAATAACGGAATGGAATAAAAAATGTTTAAAAAACACGTTTATATGTAACATAATTTGATAAATTTTAAAGGGTTTTTACGTTTCCTCACTCCGCTTTTAATTGCCATAAAAAATTCAAAAATTTTTTTAAGTTAAATTCAATTAAAATGTGGGTTTTGATGATGTATAAGTAATGAGGGAAATCATACTCTTGGGAAGTCGACACTTTGGAAAAAGGGGTTTTGACTCAAAGGTTTTAATTTCTTCCCGGGAATAAAAATGTTACTCTCGAATTGAGCGGTTATAATAAAGGAATTTAAACGGTGTGGTCTCGAAATGTGCTTTATGGATAAGGAAAAGAGATATCCCCACTCCAACAAAATACTCGGACACCTGTGTTAACATTTTTTCATGTGCAGAAGCTTACCAAATGAGCTCTCAATATGTATGAATCCATGGAATATCTAAATTGATGTCGAGGATTATTGTTCATTGGAAATCATAATCTTGGGAAGGTGATCTTTGGAAAAGGGTTTTTGACACAATAGGTTTTAATTTTCCCGGGAGGTTAAAAAAGGTTCAGTCAATACATTCGGAATTGAATGAAACCATTAAAGTGAGAATATAGTTCTCGAAATTTTGATTTTTATATTTTCACCTAGATAAGTGTCTAGTAGGACAAATATTGCTAGACATGATCAAAACTAAATCCTAATGCAACCTTTTGCTCTTACAGTTTTTTATTATTACTGTCCCGAGTTCGGTTTCATTATTGCCGTACAAGAGAGGACACTATAGAATTCAAAAAATATAAAACGTAACAATGTACCATATATTAAATTACTTACTGCCAGGGAAAAGATGCCAACACGTTTCGAGTGGAACATCAAACGGCGATAATTGTCCGTTTAATTTCATTGAAACGACAATAATTTCAAAATCAATATCAAACGGTATGAGGACTTGAAATTGATGTCGTTGAAGACGTTTGAAATACGCTTCTGTTCAATCATGAGGTCTTCCCGATTTAATGGTTTACCATTGGGCTTAAATTGCGTCTCCTATTTCATGTCCTCCATAAATGCTAAGGGATATTCCCAATTCAAAAGTTAAGGACTAAGGAATAGCAGTGTAACATTTATAGTTTGTATGAATTTCACAATATACTTAATTATTTCATTTATAAAGAGAAACACAAGGTGCAAAAGATTTATATACAGATTCGAATTTCAATTCGGGAAAACGCTTAGGTTAAAAGGGCATTTCTGTTTATTTTATTATTCCTGTCTGATGGTCTAACAACTGGCTGGACTAACATTATGTGTATTCCGGTTTACTCTACGTGGAAACATTGCTTGAACAATTGAATTCTTCAAAAATACTTTAAGTCTCTTAACACTTTTTGACAGAATCATGGTTTTCCCACATATTGAGGCCAAAAATATTGGAGAAATGAATTTTGAAAACGTTAATTTAAACCGTTAAATCCTGCCTATAGGGGAATAGATTATTAGGAGGTGTCATGCGATAGAAACCGGAGATTAGAGAAACTCTGCAATCATGTTCATTTTAAACCTCAGCGGTTCATGATCATGTTTGCTCCTTTTTCGTGATACTGCCTCAAATTACTCCCGATGGAAATTTGTATGTAAACTCGCTGACATTACATTACCACAGTACCTAGTCGAGGAGGAATCTTTGTTACCGTGGGGAGGTTTCTGAACAAAGCCCCCGCCCAGGACGGGAAGCTTCACTTCCCTAAGGAGCGGCTGGAAGCCGGGGAGGAGGGTTTTCTCCTATTTTCGACCTCAGGTTTGTTTTAATCATCTTCCTGACCACACCAGGAATGTTGTTATCTTGTTCTAGTTCTTATAAAAGAAAAACTAAGGAAATTATTAGGTACAATTTTTCTTGGCGGTAATAGGACTAATCCATGTGATGCTGTATGTGGCATATCATTAAGTGTGTGTTTTTCTATGTTCATTTTATTGTTAGTTTTAAATAAGCTAGATCTTGATTTTGGACAAAGAGTAGATTTGCAAAAACAAATTATGTATCTTTTGGAATAACGCTCGCTGAATAAAAAGGCCATTTTTATCAATTTAATTAATTCATCCAAGTGTAAGAAGTTGAGATATTCTACTTTTATAAAGATGGGTTATTACCATTATAGAATCGACAATCAAGGAAAATTAAAGCACTCGTCATGAAAACAACACACATGAATCAAAGCACAATCGTGGGTGGAGGAAATTGTGACCATTTCGTTTAGAGAAACAGTACCTTCAAGGAAGATCAAATCTATATATCTGTAAGCTTTTTCAGTCTTTGCATAAACGTTATA